>NC_092041.1:28435852-28488822 GCF_003086295.3 Arachis hypogaea | reverse complement strand
TGGAGGCTTGGCTGTTACTATCATTGCTGAGCCGTTGTCGATGAGAGGAACAGAACGCATGAAGAAGGTCTGAGGATGGGCTAGTTGGCGTCACCACCATTCTGGTCGTTGGGAATTGCCGTCGGGGCCTTTGTCATCTTGGTAAGCTCTAGCCTTGTCTCAGATCTTCTTTGTCTATTAAATTTGTCGTTACCGTGAGAGTTTGTTACCGAGGTTGTCTGTAATAGGAAAAATAATTATCGCGAGTTACTCTGCCATCAATAAATGGTCTCTAGAGCCACTACCGCTCTGTTGCTTCATTTCTCTTTAGCTACAATAATTTATTCTTGCCTTGAAGCCCTTACCGTTATTATTCTGCTATAGATTATTGAGAATTTCATGATGTTAACATTCTAGGGTCGAGTTTTGAAATTGTATGATTAAAATAGAAGCTGCTGCGGTAGAATCCTGCTTCGTTTCTTGTGACAAGTCATCGTTGCTGTGAACTTTGACTTTCGCTGTTGGTATTGCCTAGGAATTAATGAGGTTGATGCCACGAGTTAAGAATAGGAATGGTACTCTTGACGCGTTAACCATTAAGGGGTTCGAATTTGAGGTATGGGTTTTCTTAAAATTTATTTTATATTACAGAGTTGTTGTAAATAGATATTAGTGGTGCAAAATATACTTCTGTGATTGTGTTTGTCTTGTGGATGTGGTTGTTTGCTGGATTGAATTACTGATTGCTTGAGTGTTGGCGGTTGTTACTAAGAAATTGGTTTGAAAAGTTATTTAGTTGATTATTATGAAAAGTGGTTTTTCTTGGTTTTAAATTTAATTTGATAATGTAATGAATCGGCTTTGGAAATGATTTTGGATATGAAAATAAATTAATTTTGGATGCGGTTTGATTTTGAATTCGTTTGATTTTATAAATGATTTAATATTTTAGCTGGCTTGATTTTGAAAAAGATTTATTATTGGAATTGGTTCGATTTGAAAATAATTTGATATTAGAACTTGGTTAGGAAAATGAGGACCTAAAATAGTGCAGAGTCCGAGTTTTAGAGGAGATTGATGTGTGGAAAACGATCCAACACAAAACTCACCGGCAAGTATACCGGGGTCGCATCAAGTAATAAAACTCACGGAGTGAGGTCGATCCCATAGGGATTGAAGGATTGAGCAATTTTAGTTTTAGTGGTTGATTTAGTCAAGCGAATCAAGTATTGGTTGAGTGATTTATGATTGACAGAAGCTAAATTGCTTGAAATGTAAAGGGGAGGGAAAATTGCAGTAAATTAAAGGGCAAGAAAGTAAAAGAGCTGAATCTTAAGGTGCAAGTAATGTAAATTGCAGAAACTTAAAATGCAAGAAATCTAAATTGCATGAATCTTAAATGGGTCAGGGATGTTGGATTGCAGAAATTAATCAAGGAAAAAATAAATTGCAACAAGTAGAAGAGTAGAGGATTGATTCAATAGAACTAGATCTTAACAGAAAAGTAAAAATGCCTTGAAGAGTAAACAGAGAAATACTGGTGCTTAATTTGCAGCAAAAATAAGTGCTTAAGTTGCAGCAATTAAAAATTGGGTTCAAGATCTCAGGAGTAGAAGAGACTAGATAACAAGTCTAGATCTCAAACCCTTCCTTGATCCAACAAGAACAGTTACAGCGTAAAGAAGAAAAGTGAATTGCAGAATTAAAGAGAAGATGAAGCAGTATGTGAATTTCAATTATGCAGAAAAAGTAAACAAGAGATCTCAAGGTGAGATGAAACAGAATTTCTTCAATTCTCTACCAAGATTCAAAGGAAGAAAAATAAAAAGTGCTCAACCAAGAACAAGGAAGAAGAGAGATCATTCTCCTTCCAATTCTCTAAGATCTCAGTTCAAAGCTTTCAAAATAAAATTCAAAATGAAGTCTCAAAATGTAAAGTTCAAAAGTCAAAAAGAAGGTCCTAATTACATCAAACTATCTCCTATTTATACACTTTCTATTCTTGGATTTTGGAATTTGAATGGGCTTTTTGATTGGTGAAGAAATGAATTAAATTGGATTTTTTAATCCACTTTTCAGCCCGATGAAGAATTTGGCTCCAGGAGGCTACTCTGCTCTTGTGGAGAGCAGAGCAGGAAATCTAGCATGAGGCCTCGTGCGTTGCTTGTGCTGCGTGTGTAGCATCAGGATGCTACCCTACCCTTGCGGAGAGCAGAGAGTGTGCGTGCGTGCTTGCTGCTGGTCGTGCCAATTTGTGTGCGCGCCAAGCTCCTAGCCGTGGCGTCAATGTGCTGCCCGTGCCATTCTAAGGAACGCTGCTCTGCTCTTCTTGTGGGCAGCGCAACAAGGCAACCAAGGGTCCTTGGTTCGAACTTGGTAGGGGCATACGCTGCCCCTTTTTCCTTGGCTTTCTTGGCACCAAAGTAGCGCCTAGTTCCTTGGTTCCCAAGGTGCTGTGTTCCGATTCTTGGAGATTGAAAACAAGCCAATTTTGGCTTGTTTTCCTTGTTTTTGATCGCTACTTTCCTTCCCCTCTTGTCTTGGGTTCGAAACCCATGGGTAGCACTAGGAGAAGCAATTTCTTTGAATTTTTCTTGCATGGAGCCCGATATTGCTCTTGAGGAGGGCAGGGCAGAAAATTTTTTTCTTCCTTTGGTCCTGACATAGAATTGTGCTCTGCTCTTATGGAGGGCAGGGCAGTGATGTTTTGGAGGCTTGGTTCATTTATGCTGCTCTCTTGGAGGCAGTGTGCTCTTGTGGAGAGCAATGTTGCTTCCTCCTTCAATGTTGCGCCACACTTCTTAAGCCACGTTTTTCTTCTTTTCTTCTTTTCTTCTCCTACAAGAAATCAAAGCAAACCAATCAAAGTATCTCCAAACTCATAAGGTTTATAATTTATTAAAAAATCAATTAATTTTAGCTCAAACCTCATGATTTAGCATCAATTAAATGGTGGTTGTTTGATTTAAAAGAAGTCATGCATTTTCATTCAAATTACTTACTTAGGATGCAAGAAAGTGCATAAAGACTACTGAAACAAGTGAAATTAGCTTGAAAAAATGGGTATATGATGACTTGTCATCAGAGATGCTGCCAAAATTTATAAAAATTGGAAGCTTTATTTGAGGTAATTATTTAAAAAATTTGGTTTTAAAGATTATATGTTTTAAGTTTGATTTATTTAGAAAAGAATTAATTATGTTTAGAATTGGAATTGTTGATGAACGGAATAGGAGGATGGATGATGATGATTGAAGTTGAATGAAGGATGATGAGGAATAATTTTAAAGTATAATTTTTGAATGAATGTGGAGATTGAATTGATGATGATAATGAATTAAAAATATATGAGACTTACAAAATTGAGACAAATTGTTGACCCTCTATATGTAAGATGTGACCGGACACTTTAACTCCCCGAGTTCCCCCATGGGCATGCATATATATATATATAAATTTGAGCTTAGGTTGTCTTCCCATGGATGAGCTGGAAATATTTCTGGATATTGAGCGGGGAGCGCGACAGAAGACTGTCTATGGTAGCTACTAGGAAGTCGGGGGGTAAACGAGGAATATAGGAGACTTGCATCATATGCATTTCCATGCTTTGTTTGAGTGTGAATATGTTTTAGTTTGCCTAATTGTATAACTATTATTAACTTCTATCTAAACTATGTGTTGTAACTACTATCTATACTGTGCTTTCCTTGTCTATTTTGCCTATGTTTGCTCTGGTGTGCACTCTTGTTGATTGAGTATTGGTGCTGAATGATGATAGTGTGATTGATTTTGTGGTGGTTTCTGATTAAGATTTAGAAAAGTAAGAAATATCATACTGGTTCAGCATAGACTTAATGAACCTATGTTTGGAACAGGTTGGTCATTCATACTATTAGGAACTTTTAAGATTCTTTTATAAGAAAAGTAAGTTTGGTTTTCTGGATAATTAACTAATTTCTTTTAAAAAGGTTTTGGATTTTTGGTAGTTAAACCGTCAGTTTTCAAAAGATTCATAAGACAACAATAATCACTGAACTTGAAAATAGATTTTCTCTAAATATCTTCTTATAACAATTTTGAAATTCCGTGGTGAGACCATGTAGTTAGGTTCTCACCCCCTACAGACTTTCTTTTTCAGTGGCAAGTTCAAGAAGCTTTGGCGCGAAGCCCGATTGATCTACAAGCTTTATATGAATGTTGTATATTCTGGTTTGTTGGTTTAGTTGAGATTTAACCCCTCGTCAATTGTCATTTTCAGATTTTAGAGGGGGAGGACTTGTATTTGGAAACTTTTGAATAAGTTTATGTATCTATTATTATGTGGATATAATGTGTGATTAATGAATTAAAGTAAAACTTTTTGATTTCGTAACTAAAATTAGTTTATATTCGCAAGGCTCAACATTAAATAATTATAATATTAAATTAACAAGTAGAGGTAAGTAACACCTGAGCTTTTAGTACATCATGAGGTTTAAAAGTAAGGTGTTACTTATGGTATCAGACAGTTCATTCTGATTAGAGCCTTGGGTGGACTAACAATGCTTCATTGCATACTTGAGTGTCTGTCATGTTGTAGGTCTTGTCCAAATGACAAGAATAGAGCTTTATAACATGACTATCTATTGATTAACGCTGTTGCTTACCGTTGCATATCTGCTAATGTTATGTCTGGCCACTTAATGTTGATGGTTTATGTGTAGGGGAAGTTAACGGGATATCATACATAGAATAGAACTGATGAATGATGCAGTTCACGGGTTTTGGGAATGAATTAATTTGAAGTTTGTTCTATTTCAGCGTATGATCCTTATTCGTGCATAGTGTTATCTCTTTCTCTATCAATTGCATTGGAATTCCTTATTCATATTTCCTTAATGAAATGTGATTGATTTAATTGACAACCAGTGCACGAAATCGCAATCACACTTTTGCATTCCGCACAACTAACCAGCAAGTGCACTGGGTCGTCCAAGTAATACCTTATGTGAGTAAGTGTCGATCCCACAGAGATTGTCGGCTTGAAGCAAGCTATGGTTATCTTGTAACTTTAGTCAGGATATCAATAATTCTCAGGTTTAATGTGAAAAGAAAAGAACATGAATAGATACTGTTTCGTAGTATGGAGAACAGGTTGAGGTTTTGGAGATGCTCTGTCTTCTGAATCTTGCTTTCCTACTGTCTTCTTCTTCATGCACGCAAGGTCCTTCCATGGCAAGCTGTATGTAGGGTTTCACCGTTGTCAATGGCTACCTCCCATCCTCTCAGTGAAAATGTTCAACGCGCTCTGTCACAGCACGGTAATTATCTGTCGGTTCTCAATCAAGTTGGAATAGAATCCAGTGATTCTTTTGCGTCTGTCACTAACGCCCAGACCTCAGGAGTTTGAAGCTCGTCATAGTCATTCAATCCTTGAATCCTACTCAGAATACCACAGACAAGGTTTAGACCTTCCGGATTCTCTTGAATGCCGCCATCAATTCTAGCTTATACCACAAAGATTCTGATTAAGGAATCCAAGAGATATTCACTCAATCTAAAGTAGAACAGAGGTGGTTGTCAGGCACACGTTCATAGGTGAGAATGATGATGAGTGTCACGGATCATCACATTCATCAAAGTGAGGAATAAGTGATATCTTAGAATAGAAGCAAGCATGATTGAATGAAAAACAGTAGTAATTGCATTAATCCATCAAGATACAACAGAGTTCCTCACCCCAACCATGGGGTTTAGAGACTCATGCCGTAGAAGATACAATAAGAAATGTGTAATGTGTCATGAGATGAAGATACAATGTCAAAATATCCTATTTATAGTGAACTAATAACCTAGGATATACAGAAATGAGTAAATGACGTAAAAATCCACTTCCGGGGTCCACTTGGTGTGTGCTTGGGCTGAGCATTGAAGCTTTCATGTGTAGAGGAGTTAAACGCCAGCTTTTGTGCCAGTTTGGGCGTTTAACTCCAAATTTTGTGCCAGTTCCGGCGTTAAACGCCGGGAATTCTGAAGCTGAATTGCAACGCCGGTTTGGGCCATCAAATCTCAGGAAAAGTATGGACTATTATACATTGCTGGAAAGCCCAGGATGTCTACTTTCCAAAGAAATTAAGAGCGTGCTAATTGGTGGTCAGAATCCAACAGTATCGGCAATCCTTTTTCAGCCTCTAAATCAGATATTTGCTCACGTCCCTCAATTTCAGCCAGAAATTACCTGAAATTACAGAAAAACACACAAACTCATAGTAAATCCTAGAAAGTGAATTTTAAATAAAAATAATAAAAACATACTAAAAACTAACTAAAATGTACTAAAACATACTAAAAATAGTGCCAAAAAGCGTATAAATTATCCGCTCATCACAACACCGAACTTAAATTGTTGCTTGTCCCAAGCAACTGAAATAAAATAGGATAAAAGAAGAGAACATACTATAGACTCAAAATATCAATGAACTTAGCTCCAATTAGATTAGCGGGACTAGTAGCTTTTTGCTTCTGAACAGTTTTGGCATCTCACTTTATCCTTTGAAGTTTAGAATGATTGGCATCTATAGGAACTCAGAATTCAGATAGTGTTATTGATTCTCCTAGTTAAGTATGATGAATCTTGAACATAGCTACTTTATGAGTCTTGGCTGTGGCCCAAAGCACTCTGTCTTCCAGTATTACCACCGGATACATACATGCCACAGACACATAACTGGGTGAACCTTTTTAGATTGTGACTCAGCTTTGCTAGAGTCCCCAATTAGTGGTGTCCAGGGTTCTTAAGCACACTGTTGGATAACTTTTTATATTTATTATTATTTTTTATTTTTTTATTTTTTTTTTTGAATTCACTGCTTTTTCTTGCTTCAAGAATCAATTTAATAATTTTTCAGATCCTCAATAACATTTCTCCTTTTTCATCATTCTTTCAAGAGTCAACAATTTTAACATTCTTTAATCAACAAATTCAAAAGACATATGCACTGTTCAAGCATTCATTCAGAAAACAAAAAGTATTGTCACCACATCAAACTAATTCAACTAGTTTCAGAGATAAATTCGAAATCCTGTACTTCTTGTTCTTTTATGATTAAAGCATTTTTCATTTAAGAGAGGTGATGGATTCATAGGACATTCATAGCTTTAAGACATGAACCTTGAATTTTATTAATCATGAATTAAGAACAAGACTCAAAAATAAATATAAGATAAGACTAATAGTAATAGAAAAGTATAAATTAAATGACTCTAAAATAGACTCCTAATGATAGAGGTTATCACAGAGTTAGGACTCAACAACCTTGATTTTGAGAAGTGGATGCTCCCTCAACTTGTGGGGTATTTGACCCTTCAAGGGAGAGCTTCTGGCGCTTCAGCTCCTGTAGCTCACGCCCCTGCTTTTCTTGTTCCTTCAGCAATTTGCAGAGCATGCAGTTTTGATTCTGCTATTCTTCCTTAATTTGTTCCATAGTTTCTTGCAGCTTGGCAACAGATGATTCTAGGCTGGCCCAGTAGTCAATTTCTGGAAGTTCAGGGAGGAACTCCTGCGCCCTCCTTTTGATAGAGTTATCTTGCATTTGTCCTTCTATTGACTTCTTAGTGATTGGATGTTCAATTGGGATGAATTCATCTACTCCCATCCTCACCCCAGCATCTTTACATAGCAAAGAAATTAAGCTTGGGTAAGCCAGTTTGGCTTCAGTGGAATTCTTGTTTGCAATTGTGTAAATCTCACAAGCAATCAGATGATGAACCTCCACTTCTTTTCCCAGCATAATGCAATGAATCATCACTGCTCTCTTGATGGTGACCTCAGAACGGTTGCTAGTGGGCAATATAGAACTCCCAATGAAGTCTAGCCAACCTCTTGCAATTGGTTTGAGATCTCCTCTCTTGAGTTGGTTTGGGACACCTTTTAAATTGGTTGTCCACTTAGTTCCAGGGAGGCATATGTCCTCTAGAACTTAATCCAACCCCTTATCTGCTCTCACCATTCTCCTACTAAAGGATTCAGGATCATCTTGTAGTTGAGGCAATTTGAAGACCTCTCTTATTTTGTCCAGATTGAAGTAAATAATTCTCCCTCTGACCATGGTTCTGTAGGTATGAAAAGCAGTTCCAGTCATTCTCTGCTTATTTGTCAACCACAGATTTGAGTAGAATTCCTGAACCATGTTTCTTCCAACCTTTGTCTCAGGGTTGGTTAGAACTTCCCATCTCCTGTTTCGAATTCGCTCTTGGATCTCCGGATATTCGTCTCCTTTCAGATCGAATTTAACTTCCGGGATCACTAACCTCAGACCTATTATTTTGTGGTAATGGTCTGCATGTTCTTTGGTTAAGAACTTCTCTTGACTCCAAAGATTCTTTGGAGTATTCTCTTTCTTGCCTCTTGAATTGGTTTGTTTTCCCTTAGGAGCCATGATCTTGATAAATCTTAGCTTAGTGATCACGGAAAAGCACACCAAACTTAGAGGTTTGCTTGCCCTCAAGCAAAAGAAAGGAAAGAGGAGAGAGAGGAGGAGAGCAAATTCAAATGGTGGGGAGAGGTGGATGGCCGAGCATTATTTATAAGGGAGGGGGAGAGATTTCAAAAATTTTGAAGGAGATTTGAGAAGATATGGAAAGAATTTGAGAAGATATTTGAGTTTTCGAAGAAGATTTGGAAAGGATTTGAAAGAGATTTAGAGGAATGATTTAGAAAGCTGTTTAATTTTTGAAATTTGAAGGTGAATGATGAAAGTTTGTAATGTGTTTATGAAAAAAAATTATGGATCAAAATAAGAAAGTTTGAAAAAAATTTGAAGTGGAAAACAAAATCTCTGTCCCCTACCTTTCTGGCGTTAAACACCCAGAATGGTATCCATTATGGCGTTTAACGCCTACTTGGTGGCTATTATGGGCGTTTAACGCCCAGCCAGGTGCCCTGGCTGGCATTAAATGCCAGAAACCCCTTTATCACTGGGCGTTTTGCTGAACGCGCAGGATGCTGCAATTCTGGAGTTAAACGCCCAGAATGGTGCCCATTCTGGCATTTAATGCCCAAAATGGTGCCTTTACTGGCGTTAAACGCCCAGAATAGTATCCATTCTGGCGTTTAACACCCAGAGTACCCCTTACTGGCGTTTTCTTGCCAGCAAGCTCCTTTTCTCTGCTTTGTGCACTGAATCCTTCTGTAACTCTGTGAATTCCTTCAATTTCAATGATCAACCTTGAAGAATGTATATCAAACTTTTATAGAACAAATAACCTGCTAATGACTGGGTTGCCTCCCAGCAAGCGCTTCTTTATTGTCTTTAGCTGGACGTTTACTGAGACTCATTCAAGCCTCAGTTTTGAGCATTCCTGCTCAAAATTACTTTCAAGGTAATGTTTGATCCTCTGTCCATTAACAATGAACTTTTTATCAGAATCAATATCTTGAAGCTCAACATATCCATATGGTGACACTCTTGTAATCACATACGGACCCTCCACCGGGATTTAAGTTTCCCTGGGAATAATTTGAGCCTAGAGTTGAAGAGCAGAACTTTTTGTCCTGGCTCAAAGACTCTGGATGACAACTTCTTGTCATGCCACTTCTTTGTCTTTTCCTTATAATTTTTTGCATTTTCAAAGGCACTGAGTCTGAACTCCTCTAGCTCATTTAGCTGAAGCAATCTTTTTTCACCCAGCTAACTTAGCATCCATGTTTAGGAATCTGGTTGCCCAGTAGGCTTTATGTTCCAGTTCCACGGGCAGATGACAGGCCTTCCCATACACAAGTTGGTATGGAGAGGTTCCTATAGGAGTCTTGAATGCTGTTCTGTATGCCCATAGAGCATCATCCAAGCTCTTTGCCCAATCCTATCTACGGGCAATAATGGTCCGTTCCAAGATTCTTTTTAGCTCTCTATTAGAGACTTCAGCTTGCCCATTTGTCTGTGGATGATACGGAGTTGCTACTTTGTGGCTAATTCCATATCGGACCATAGCAGAGTACAGCTGTTCATTGCAGAAATGAGTGCCCCCATCACTGATTAGTACTCTGGAACACCAAACCTGCTGAAGATGTATTTCTGGAGGAATTTCAATACGGTCTTAGTATCATTATTGGGAGTGGCAATTGCTTCTACCCATTTAGATACATAGTCTACTGCCACCAGAATATACGTATTTGAGTATGATGGTGGGAAGAGACCCATGAAGTCAATACCCCATACATCAAACAATTCAATCTCTAAGATCCCTTGTTGAGGCATGGCGTAACCATGAGGCAAGTTACCAGCTCTTTGGCAACTGTCACAGTTACGCACAAACTCTCGGGCATCGCTATAGAGAGTAGGCCAGTAAAAGCCGCATTGGAGGACTTTAGTGGCTGTTCGCTCACTTCCAAAATGTTCCCCATACTGTGATCCATGACAATGCCAGAGGATCCTTTGTGCTTCCTCTCTAGGTACACATCTGCGGATCATTCCGTCTGCACATCTCTTAAAGAGATATGGTTCATCCCATAGGTAGTACTTGGCATCTGAAATTAATTTTTTTCTTTGCACTCTGCTGTACTCCTGGGGTATGAACCTCACAGCTTTATAGTTTGCAATGTCTGCAAACCCTGGAGCTTCCTGAATGGCAAAGAGTTGCTCATCTGAAAAGGTCTCAGAGATCTCAGTAGAGGGGAGGGACGCCCCAGCTACTGGTTCTATTCAGGACAGATGATCAGCTACCTGGTTCTCTATCCCTTTTCTGTCTCTTATCTCTATATCGAACTCTTGCAGAAGCAACACCCACCTTATGACCCTGGGTTTTGAATCTTACTTTGTGAGTAAGTATTTAAGAGCAGCATGGTCAGTGTACACAATCACTTTTGACCCTACTAAATAGGATCTAAACTTGTCAATGGCATAAACCACTGCAAGTAACTCTTTTTCTGTGGTTGTGTAATTCTTTTGTGCATCATTTAGAACACGGCTAGCATAATAAATGACGTGCAGAAGCTTGTTGTGCCTCTGTCCCAACATTGCACCAATGGCATGGTCACTGGCATCACACATTAGTTCAAATGGTAATGTCCAATCTGGTGCAGAGATTACTGGTGCTCTGACCAGCTTGGCATTCAGGGTCTCAAATGCCTGCAGACACTATGTGTTAAACACAAATGGCGTGTCAGCAGCTAGCAGGTTGCTTAGAGGTTTTGCAATTTTTGAAAAGTCCTTTATGAACCTTCTGTAAAATCATGCATGCCCTAGAAAGCTTCTGATTGCCTTAACATTGGTAGGTGGTGGTAATTTTTCAATTACTTCTACCTTTGCTTGATCCACCTCTATTCCCTTGCCTGAAATTTTGTGCCCAAGGACAATTCCTTCAATCACCATGAAGTGACATTTCTCCCAGTTTAAGACCAGGTTAGTCTCTTGGCACCTTTTCAGGACAAGTGCTAGATGATTAAGACAGGAGATGAATGAGTCTCCATATACTGAGAAGTCATCCATGAAGACTTCCAGGAACTTCTGTACCATATCAGAGAAGATGGATAGCATGCATCTCTGAAAAGTTGTAGGTGCATTACACAGACTAAAAGGCATTCTTCTATAGGCAAACACGCCAGAATGGCAAGTGAATGCTGTCTTCTCTTAGTCCTGAGGATCTACTGCAATTTGGTTGTAACCTGAATAGCCATCCAAAAAGCAGTAATAATCATGACCAACTAGTCTTTCTAGCCTTTGGTCTATGAATGGTAAAGGAAAATGATCCTTTCTGGTGGCTGTATTGAGCCTTCTGTAGTCAATACACATACGCCACCCTGTAACTGTTCTTGTGGGAACCAGTTCATTCTTTTCATTATGAACCACTGTCATGCCTCCCTTCTTGGGGACAATTTGGACAGGGCTCACCCAGGGGCTATCAGAAATAGGATAAATAATCCCAGCCTCTAGTAGCTTAGTGACCTCTTTCTGCACCACCTCCTTCATGGCTGGATTTAGCCGCCTCTGTGGTTGAACCACTGGCTTGGCATTATCTTCCAATGGGATCTTGTGCATGCATCTTGCTGGGCTAATGCCCTTAAGATCACTTATGGACCACCAAAGAGCTGTCTTATGTGTCCTTAGCACTTGAATTAGTGCTTCCTCTTCCTGTGAGTTTAAAGCAGAGCTTATAATCACTGGAAAAGTGTCCCCTTCTCCCAGAAATGCATACTTCAGGGATGGTGGTAATGGTTTGAGCTCGGGTCTAGGAGGTTTATCCTCTTCCTGAGGAGTTTTCAGAGGTTCTTGTAGTTCCTCTGGTCCTCCAGGTTAGGCTGAACATCTTTAAAGATATTCTCAAGCTAAGATTCGAGACTCTCAGTCATATTGATCTCTTCCACTAAAGAGTCAATAATGTCAGCGCTCATGCAGTCATTTGATGTGTCTGGATGCTGCATAGCTTTGACAGCATTCAACTTGAACTCATCCTCATTGACTCTTAGGGTCACTTCCCCTTTTTGTACATCAATGAGAGTTTGCCCAGTTGCTAGGAAGGGTCTTCCTAGGATGAGAGTTGCACTCTTGTGCTCCTCCATTTCCAGCACTACAAAGTCAGTTGGAAAGGCGAATGGCCCAACCTTCACAATCATGTCCTCAATTATGCCTGATGGATATTTAATGGAGCCATCAGCAAGTTGGAGACATATCCGGGTTGGTTTGACTTCTTCAGTCAACCCAAGCTTTTTGATAGTGGATGCAGGTATTAGATCGATACTTGCTCCAAGGTCACATAGGGCTGTCTTGGTACAAGCACCTTCTAATGTGCATGGTATCATAAAGCTTCCTGGATCTTGAAGCTTCTCTGGTAAACTCTTCAGAATGACTGCACTGCATTCTTCAGTGAGAAACACTTTTTCAGTTTCTCTCCAATCCTTCTTATGACTTAAGATCTCTTTCATGAACTTAGCATAAGAAGGTATTTGCTCAAGTGCCTCTGCAAACAGAATCTTTATTTCAAGAGTCCTTAGATATTCTGCAAAGCGGGCAAATTGTTTATCCTGTTTCACTTGGCGGAGTTTATGAGAATAAGGCATCTTGGCTTTATATTCTTCATCCTTAGTTGCTGCAGGTTTATTCCCTACAGAGGTGGTTGGAGAAGCCTTTTTAGAGGGGTTACTGTCAGCACTCTCAGGTGTCTGATTCCTCATTGGCGTTTGAGCGCCAGGACTGGGTGAGGAATGGGCGTTTAACGCCAACTTTCCCCCCTTTCTGGCATTTGAACGCCAGAACTGGCCAAGGAATGGGCTTTTAACGCCAACTTTTCACCCCTTTTTGGCGTCTGAACGCCAGGAGTATTCCACTCTTGGCTCTTACTATCTTCAGAGGGATTTTGGGCAGTGGTTTGGTTATCCTCTGTCAGTTGTTCCTTTCTTAGCTTTTTGCTACTTTGAGCAGTGTTATTCAATGTCTTCCCACTCCTCAGTTGAACTGCTTGGCATTCTTCTGTTATCAATTTAGATAACTGTTGTTTTGTCTGATTCAACTGTGATTCTATATTCTTGTTAGCGATTTTGGTTTCTTGGAGCATCTCTTTAAATTCTGCTAACTGTTTTGTCATCAGGAGTAATTGCTGATTAAGCTCAACAATCTATTCTTGAGGATTAGGATCAGTAGTTACTGCCATATCTTCTTCTTTTGTAGAGGACTCACTACTTAAGTATAGATGTTGATTTCTAGCAACAGTATCTATGAGCTCTTGAGCTTCTTCAATCGTCTTCCTCATATGTATAGATCCACCAACTGAGTGGTCTAGAGACATTTGAGCTTTTTCTGTAAGCCCATAGTAGAAGATGTCTAACTATACCCACTCTGAAAACATTTCAGAGGGGCATTTTCTTAGCATATCTCTGTACCTCTCCCAAGCATTATAAAGAGATTCATTATCCTCTTGTTTAAAGCCTTGGATGTCCAGCCTTAGCTGTGTCATCCTTTTTGGAGGGTAAAATTGATTCAGAAATTTGTCTGATAATTGTCTCCATGTTTTTATGCTTGCTGTGGGTTGGTTATTCAACCACCTCTTAGCTTGATCTTTTACAGCAAATGGAAACAATAATAATCTGTAGACATCCTAATCCACCTCTTTATCACGTACTGTGTCAGCAATTTGTAAGGACTGTGCCAGAAACTGAGTAGGTTCTTCCTGTGGAAGACCAGAATACTAGCAATTTTGCTACACCATGATAATGAGTTGAGGATTTAGCTCAAAGCTGCTTGCTTTAATGGGAGGTATACAGATGCTACTCCCATATGCAGCTGCAATGGGGTTAGCATATGACCCCAAAGTCCTTCTGGACTACTCAATTCCACTTAGGTCCATGATGGAGAAAGGGAAATGATATGGATTCACAAGTAAAGTATAAAATACTTTTTTTTAGGAATGATCGAAAATAATAAAAGAAAATAGAAAAGAAAATAAAATAAAATTTCGAAAACTAAAAGAAAATAAAATCAAAGCAAATTGAAAACTAGATTAAAAGATTTTGGAATTAACAATTAAAAAGATATGGTTGAAAATTGTTTTGAAAAAGATATGAGTGAAAAGATATGATTTTGAAGATTAATGCAAATTTTTGAAGAATTAAAGGAGAATACAAAGAAGACACCAAACTTAGAAATTTTTAGAAAATCACACACAAATTTTCGAAAACCTAAAGGAAAACACAAAGAAGACACCAAACTTAGAATTTTTAAAGATCAAGAAGGGATTAAAAACATGCAAATTCGAAAAATTAAAAGAAAACAAAAGCATGCAATTGACACCAAACATAAAATATGAAACTAAACTCAAATAAAAGACTCTAAACCAACAAAAATAAAACAGTCCTAATCTAAGCAACAAGATAAACCGTCAATTGTCCAAACTCGAACAATCCCCAGCAACGGCGCCAAAAACTTGGTGCACAAAATTGCAATCACACTTTTGCAATTCCGCACAACTAACCAGCAAGTGCACTGGGTCGTCCAAGTAATACCTTACGTGAATAAGGGTCGATCCCACGGAGATTGTCGGCTTGAAGCAAGCTATGGTTATCTTGTAACTCTTACTCAGGATATCAATAATTCTCAAGTTTAATTGTGAAAAGTAAAAGAACATGAAATAGATACTTGTTTCACAGTAATGGAGAACAGGTTGAGGTTTTGGAGATGCTCTATCTTCTGAATCTCTGCTTTCCTACTGTCTTCTTCTTCATGCACTCAAGGCTCCTTCCATGGCAAGCTGTATGTAGGATTTCACCGTTGTCAATGGCTACCTCCCATCCTCTCAGTGAAAATGTTCAACGCGCTCTGTCACAGCACGGCTAATCATCTGTCGGTTCTCAATCAGGTTGGAATAGAATCCAGTAATTCTTTTGCGTCTGTCAGTAACGCCCAGCCATCAGGAGTTTCAAGCTCGTCACAGTCATTCAATCCCTGAATCCTACTCAGAATACCACAGACAAGGTTTAGACCTTCCGGATTCTCTTGAATGCCGCCATCAATTCTAGCTTATACCACGAAGATTATGGTTAAAGAGATATCCACTTAATCTAAAGTAGAACGGAGGTGGTTGTCAGGCACACGTTCATGGGTGAGAATGATGATGAGTGTCACGGATCATCACATTCATCAAATTGAGGAACAAGTGATATCTTAGAATGGAAGCAAGTGTGATTGAATGAAAAACAGTAGTAATTGCATTAATCCATCAAGACACAGCAGAGCTCCTCACCCCCAACCATGGGGTTTAGAGACTCATGCCGTAGAAAGTACAGTATGAAACGTATAAAGTGTCATCCGATAAAGATACAATGTCAAAAGATCCTATTTAAAGTGAACTAGTAACCTAGGATATACAGAAATGAGTAAATGACGTGAAAATACACTTCCGGGGTCCACTTGGTGTGTGCTTGGGCTGAGCATTGAAGGTTTCATGTGTAGACACTTTTCCTGGAGTTAAACGCCAGCTTTTGTGCCCGTTTGGGCGTTTAACTCCAACATTTTGTGCCAGTTCCGACATTAAACGCCGAGAATTCTGAAGCTGATTTGCAACGCCAATTTGGGCCATCAAATCTCGGGCAAAGTATAGACTATTATACATTGCTGGAAAGCGCAGGATGTCTACTTTCCAACGCAATTGAGAGCGCGCCAATTGGGCTTCCGTAGCTCTAGAAAATCTACTTCGAGTGCAGGGAGGTCAGAATCCAACAGCATCTGCAGTCCTTTTTCAGCCTCTGAATCAGATTTTTGCTCAGGTCCCTCAATTTCAGTCAGAAATTACCTGAAATCACAGAAAAACACACAAACTCATAGTAAAGCCCAGAAAAGTGAATTTTAAATAAAAACTCATAAAAACATACTAAAAACTAACTAAAATGTACTAAAAAATACTAAAAACAGTGCCAAAAAGCGTATAAATTATCCGCTCATCACAACACCAAACTTAAATTGTTGCTTGTCCCCAAGCAACTAAAAATCAAATAGGATAAAAAGAAGAGAACATACTATAGACTCCAAAATATAAATGAAACTTAGCTCCAATTAGATGAGCCAGACTAGTAATTTTTTCCCTCTGAACAGTTTTGGCATCTCACTTTATCCTTTGCAGTTTAGAATGATTGGCATCTATAGGAGCTTAGAATTCAGATAGTGTTATTGATTCTCCTAGTTAAGTATGATGATTCTTGAACACAGCTACTTTATGAGTTTTGGTTGTGGCCCAAAGCACTCTGTCTTCCAGTATTACTACCGGATACATACATGCCACAGACACATAACTGGGTAAACCTTTTCAAATTGTGACTCAGCTTTGCTAGAGTCCCCAATTGGAGGTGTCCAGGGTTCTTAACTACGCTCCTTTTGCCTTGGATCAATTTTTTTTGAATTCACTGCTTTTTCTTGCTTCAAGAATCAATCTGATGATTTTTCAAATCCTCAATAACATTTCTCCTTTTCCATCATTCTTTCAAGAGCCAACAAGTTTAACATTCTTTAATCAACAAATTCAAGAGACATATGCACTGTTCAAGCATTCATTTAGAAAACAAAAAGTATTGTCATCACATCAAACTAATTCAACTAGTTTTAGAGATGAATTCGAAATCCTGTACTTCTTGTTCTTTTGTGATTAAAGCATTTTTCATTTAAGAGAGGTGATGGATTCATAGGACATTCATAGCTTTAAGACATGAACCTTAAATCTTATTAATCATGAATTAATAACAAGACTCAAAAATAAATATGAGATAAGACTAATAGTAATAGAAAACAAAAATTTAAATGACTCTAAAATAGACTCCTAATGATAGAGGTTATCACAGAGTTAGGACTAAACAACCTTGATTTTGAGAAGTGGATGCTCCCTCAACTTGTGGGGTATTTGACCCTTCAAGGGAGAGCTTCTGGCGCTTCAGCTCCTGTAGCTCACGCCCTTGCTTCTCTTGTTCCTTCAGCAATTTGCAGAGCATGCAGTTTTGATTCTGCTGTTCTTCCTTAATTTGTTCCATAGTTTCTTGCCGCTTGACAACAGATGCTTCTAGGCTGGCCCAGTAGTCAATTTCAGGAAGTTCAGGGAGGAATTCCTGCGCCCTCCTTTTGATAGAGTTATCTTGCATTTGTCCTTCCATTGACTTCTTGGTGATTGGATGTTCAATTGGGATGAATTCATCTACTCCCATCCTCACCCCAGCATCTTTGCATAGCAAAGAGATTAAGCTTGGGTAAGCCAGTTTGGCTTCAGTGGTGTTCTTGTTTACAATTGTATAAATCACAAGCAATCAGATGATGAATCTCCACTTCTTTTCCCAGCATAATGCAATGAATCATCACTGCTCTCTTGACCGTGACCTCAGAACGGTTGCTAGTGGGCAATATAGAATGCCCAATGAAGTCTAGCCAACCTTTTGCAATTGGTTTGAGATCTCCCCTCTTGAGTTGGTTTTGGACACCTTTTGAATTGGTTGTCCACTTAGTTCTAGGGAGGCATATGCCCTCTATAACTTAATCCAACCCCTTATCTGCTCTCACCATTCTCCTATTAAAGGATTCAAGATCATCTTGTAGTTGAGGTAATTTGAAGACCGCTCTTATTTTTTCCAGATGGAAGTAAATGATTCTCCCTCTGACCATGGTTCTGTAGGTATGAAAAGCAGTTCCAGCCATTCTCTGCTTATCTATCAGCCACAGATTTGAGTAGAATTCCTGAACCATGTTTCTTCCAACCTTTGTCTCAGGGTTGGTTAGAACTTCCCATCCTCTGTTTCGAATTTGCTCTTGGATCTCTGGATATTCATCTTCTTTCAGATCGAATCTATCTTCCGGGATCACTGACCTCAGACCCATTATTTTGTGGTAATAGTCTGCATGTTCATTGGTTAAGAACTTCTCTTGACTCCAAAGATTCTTTGGATTATTCTCTTTCTTGCCTTTTGAATTGGTTTGTTTTCCTTTAGGAGCCATGATCTTGATAAATCTTGGCTTAGTGATCACGGAAAAGCACACCAAACTTAGAGGTTTGCTTGCCCTCAAGCAAAAGAAAGGAAAGAGGAGAGAGAAGAGGAGAGCAAATTCGAATGGTGGGAGAGGGGGATGGCCGAACGTGTATTTATAAGGGAGGGGGAGTGATTTCGAAAATTTTGAAGGAGATTTGGGAAGATATGGAAAGAATTTGAGAAGATATTTGAGTTTTTGAAGAAGATTTGGAAAGGATTTGAAAGAGATTTGAAGAATGATTTAGAAAATTGTTTAATTTTTTAAATTTGAAGGTGAATGATGAAAGTTTGTAATGTGTTTATGCAGAAAATTATGGATCAAAACAAGAAAGTTTGAAAAAATTTGAAGTGGAAAACAAAATCTCTGTCCCCTACCTTTCTGGCATTAAACGCCTAGAATGGTATCCATTCTGGTGTTTAACGCCCAAATATTGGCCATCATGGGCATTTAACGCCCAGCCAGGTACCCTGGCTGGCGTTAAACGCCAGAAACCCCTTCATCACTAGGCGTTTTGCTAAACGCCCAGGATGCTTCAATCCTGGCGTTAAACGCCCAGAATGGTACCCATTCTGGCATTTAACGCCCAAAATGGTACCTTTACTGGCGTTAAACGCCCAGAATGGTATCTATTCTGGCGTTTAACGCCCAGAGTACCCTTTACTGGCGTTTTCATGCCAGCAAACTCCTTTTCTCTACTTTTTGCACTGAATCCTTCTGTAACTCTGTGAATTCCTTCAATTTTGATGACCAACCTTGAAGAATGTATGTCAATATTCTATTAAGTAAAATAAATCACCTGCTAATAGCTGGGTTGCCTCCCAGCAAGCGCTTCTTTATTGTCTTTAGCTGGACCTTTACTGTGCTTCATTCAAGCCTCAGTTTTGAGCATTCTTGCTCAAAATTGCTTTCAAGATAATGTTTGATCCTCTGTCCATTAACAATGAACATTTTATCAGAATCAATATCTTGAAGCTCAACATATCCATATGGTGACACTCTTGTAATCACATACGGACCCCTCCATCGGGATTTAAGTTTTCCTGAGAATAGTCTGAGCCTAGAGTTGAAGAGTAGAACTTTTTGTCCTGGTTTAAAGACTTTGAATGACAACTTTTTGTCATGCCACTTCTTTGCCTTTTCCTTATAAATTTTTGCATTTTCAAAAGCACTGAGTTTGAACTCCTCTAGCTCATTTAGCTGGAGCAATCTTTTTTCACCAGCTAACTTAGCATCCATGTTTAGGAATCTGGTTGCCCAGTAGGCTTTATGTTCCAGTTCCACGGGCAGATGACAGGCTTTCCCATACACAAGTTGGTATGGAGAGGTTCCTATAGGAGTCTTGAATGCTGTTCTGTATGCCCACAGAGCATCATCCAAGCTCTTTGCCCAATCCTTTCTACGGGCAATAACAGTCCGTTCCAGGATTCTTTTTAGCTCTCTATTAGAGACTTCAGCTTGCCCATTTGTCTGTGGATGATACGGAGTTGCTACTTTGTGGCTAATTCCATATCAGACTATAGCAGAGTACAACTATTTATTGCAGAAATGAGTGCCCCTATCACTGATTAGTACTCTGAGAACACCAAACCTACTGAAGATGTGTTTCTAGAGGAATTTCAGCACCGTCTTGATATCATTATTGGGTGTGGCAATTGCTTCTACCCATTTAGATACATAGTCTACTGCCACCAGAATATAAGTGTTTAAGTATGATGGTGGGAAGGGACCCAGGAAGTCAATACCCCATATATCAAACAATTCAATCTCTAAGATCCCTTGTTGAGGCATGGCGTAACCATGAGGCAAGTTACCAGCTCTTTGGCAACTGTCACAGTTACGCACAAACTCTCGGGCATCCCTATAGAGAGTAGGATAGTAGAATCCACATTGGGGGACCTTAGTGGCTGTTCGCTCACCTCCGAAATGTCCCCCATACTGTGATCCATGGCAATGCCACAGGATCCTTTGTGCTTCCTCTCTAGGTACACATCTGCGGATTATTCTGTCTGCACATCTCTTAAAGAGATATGGCTCATCCCATAGGTAGTACTTGGCATCTGAAATTAATTTTTTTCTTTGCACCCTGCTGTACTCCTGTGGTATGAACCTCACAGATTTATAATTTGCAATGTCTGCAAACCATGGAACTTTCTGAATGGCAAAGAGTTGCTCATCTAGAAAGGTCTCAGAGATCTCAGTAGAAGGAAGGGACGCCCCTGCTACTGGTTCTATTCGGGACAGATGATCAGCTACCTAGTTCTCTGTCCCTTTTCTATCTCTTATTTCTATATCAAACTCTTGCAGAAGCAACACCCATCTTATGAGCCTGGGTTTTGAATCCTGCTTTGTGAGTAAGTATTTAAGAGCAGCATGGTCAGTGTACACAATCACTTTTAACACAACTAAATAGGATCTAAACTTGTCAATGGCATAAATTACTACAAGTAACTCTTTTTCTGTGGTTGTGTAATTCTTCTGTGCATCATTTAGAACATGGCTAGCATAATAAATGACGTGCAGAAGCTTGTTATGCCTCTGTCCCAACACTGCACCAACAGCATGGTCACTAGCATCACACATTAGTTCGAATGGTAATGTCCAGTCTGTTGCAGAGATGACTAGTGCTACGACCAGCTTGGCTTTCAGGGTCTCAAACACCTGCAGACACTCTGTGTCAAACACAAATGGTATGTCAGCAGCTAGCAGGTTGCTTAGAGGTTTTGCAATTTTTGAAAGTCCTTTATGAACCTCCTGTAGAATCCTGCATGTCCCAAAAAGCTTCTTATTGCCTTAACATTGGCAGGTGGTGGTAATTTTTCAATTACCTCTACCTTTGCTTGATTCACCTCTATTCCCTTGCTTGAAATTTTGTGCCCAAGGACAATTCCTTCAGCCACCATAAAGTGACATTTCTCCCAGTTTAAGACCAGGTTAGTCTCTTGGCATCTTTTCAGGACAAGTGCTAGATGATCAAGACAGGAGCTGAATGAGTCTCCAAATGTTGAGAAGTCATCCATGAAGACTTCCAGGAACTTCTCTACCATATCAGAGAAGATGGAGAGCATGCACCTCTGAAAGGTTGCAGGTGCAATGCATAGACCAAAAGGCATTCTTTTGTAAGCAAACACGCCAGAAGGACAGGTGAATACTATTTTCTCTTGATCTTGAGGGTCCACTGCAATTTGATTATAGCCTGAATAGCCATCCAAAAAGTAGTAATAATCATGGCCCGCTAGTCTTTCTAGCATTCAGTCTATGAATGGTAAAGGAAAATGATCCTTTCTGGTGGCTGTATTGAGCCTTCTGTAGTCAATACACATACGCCACCCTGTAACTATTCTTGTAGGAACCAGTTCATTCTTTTCATTATGAACCACTGTCATGCCTCCTTTCTTGGGGACAACTTGGACAGGGCTCACACAGGGGCTATCAGAAATAGGATAAATAATCCCAGCCTCAAGTAACTTAGTGACCTCATTCTGCACCACTTCCTTCATGGCTGGATTTAGTCGCCTCTGTGGTTGAACCGCTGGCTTGCATTATCTTCCAATAGAATCTTGTGCATGCATCTTGCTGGGCTAACGCCCTTAAGAGCACTGATGGACCACCCAAGAGCTGTCTTGTGTGTCTTTAGCACTTGAATTAGTGCTTTCTCTTCCTATGAATTTAAAGCAGAGCTTATGATCACTGGAAAAGTGTCACCTTCTCCCAGAAATGCATACTTCAGGGATGGTGGTAGTGTCTTGAGCTCAAGTTTAGGAGGCCTATCCTCTTCTTGAGGAATTTTCAGAGGTTCTTTTATTTCCTCTGGTTTCTCCAGGTCAGGCTGAACATCTTTAAAGATATCCTCTAGCTCTGAATCAAGACTCTCAGTCATATTGATCTCTTCCACCAAAGAGTCAATAAGATCAGCGCTCATGCAGTCATTTGATGTGTCTGGATGCTGCATAGCTTTGACAGCATTTAACTTGAACTCATCCTCATTGACTCTCAGGGTCACTTCCCCTTTTTTTACATCAATAAGAGTTTGCCCAGTTGCTAGGAAGGGTCTTCCTAGGATGAGAGTTGCACTCTTGTGCTCCTCCATTTCCAGCACTACAAAGTCAGTTGGAAAGGCAAATGGCCCAACCTTGACAATCATGTCCTCAATTATGCCTGATGGATATTTAATAGAGCCATCAGCAAGTTAGAGACATATCTGGATTGGTTTGACTTCTTCAGTCAACCCAAGCTTTCTGATAGTGGATGCAGGTATTAGGTTGATACTTGCTCCAAGGTCACATAGGGCTATCTTGGTACAAGCACCTTCTAATGTGCATGGTATCATAAAGCTTCCTGGATCTTGAAGCTTTTCTGGTAAACTTTTTAGAATGACTGCACTGCATTCTTCAGTGAGAAATACCATTTCAGTTTCTCTCCAATCCTTCTTATGACTTAAGGTCTCTTTCATGAACTTAGCATAAGAAGGTATTTGCTCAAGTGCCTCTGCAAACGGAATCTTTATTCCAAGAGTTCTTAGATAGTCTGCAAAGCGGGCAAATTATTTATCCTGTTCTGCTTGGCGGAGTTTATGAGAATAAGGCATCTTGGCTTTATATTCTTCAACCTTAGTTGCTGCAGTTTATTCCCTACAGAGGTGGTTGGAGAAGCCTTCTTAGAGGGGTTACTATCAGCAGTCTCAGGTGTCTGATTCCTCATTGGCGTTTGAACGCCATGACTGGGTGAGGAATGGGCATTTAACGCCAACTTTTCCCCCCTTTTTAGCGTTTGAACACCAAAACTGGGCAAGGAATGGGCGTTTAACGCCAACTTTTCCCCCCCTTTCTGGCGTTTGAATGCCAGGAGTATTCCTCTCTGGGCTCTTACTGTCCTCAGAGGGATTTTGGGCAGTGGTTTGGTTATCCTCTATCAGTTGTTCCTTTCTTGGCTTTTTGCCACTTTGAGCAATGTTATTCAATGTCTTCCCACTCCTCAGTTGAACTGCTTGACCTTCTTCTGTTATCTGTTTAGATAACTGCTGTTTTGTCTGATTCAACTGTTATTCTATATTCTTGTTAGAAATTCTAGTTTCTTGGAGAATCTCTTTAAATTCCGCTAACTGTTTTGTCATCAGGAGTAATTGCTGATTAAGCTCAACAACCTGTTCTTGAGGATTAGGATCAGTAGTTACTGCCATGGCTTCTTCTTTTGTAGAGGGCTCACTGCTAGAGTACCAATGTTGATTTCTAGCAACAGTATCTATGAGCTCTTGAGCCTCTTCAATCGTCTTCCTCATGTGTATAGATCCACCAGCTGAGTGGTCTAAAGACATCTGAGCTTTTTCTGTAAGCCCATAATAGAAGATGTCTAACTGTACCCACTCTGAAAACATTTCAGAAGGGCATTTCCTTAGCATCCCTCTGTACCTCTCCCAGGCATTATAAAAGGATTCATTATCCTCTTGTTTAAAGCCTTGGATGTCTAGCCTTAGCTGTGTCATCCTTTTTGGAGGGTAAAATTGATTCAGGAATCTGTTTGATAACTGTCTCCATGTTTTTATGCTTGCTGTGGGTTGGTTATTCAACCACCTCTTAGCTTGATCTTTTACAGCAAATGGAAACAGTAACAATCTGTAGACATCCTGATCCACTTCTTTATCACGTACTGTGTCAGCAATTTGTAAGAACTGTGCCAGAAACTGAGTAGGTTCTTCCTGTGGAAGACCGGAATACTGGAAATTTTGCTGCACCATGATAATGAGCTGAGGATTTAGCTCAAAGCTGCCTTTAATGGGAGGTATACAGATGCTACTCCCATATGCAGCTGTAATGGGGTTAGCATATGACCCCAGAGTCCTTCTGGACTGCTCACTTCCACTTAGGTCCATGATGGAGAAAGGGAGCTGATGTGGATATTATTTTATTTTATTTTATTTTATTATTATTATTATTATTATTATTATTATTATTATTATTATTATTATATATTTTAAAGAGTAACTGAAAATAACAACTAAAATGAACGAAAATTAAAATAAAAATTCGAAAACCAAAAGGGAATAAAATCAAAGCAAATTGAAAACTAAATTAATTAATTAATTAAAAAGATTTTGGAATTAGCAATTAAGAAGATATGATTGAAAATTATTTTGAAAAAGATTTGATTTTTGAAATGAGGAAAGAGAAAAACAACAAAATGACACCAAACTTAAAATTTTTAGAAAATCAAACACAAATTTTTTAAAATTGAAAGGAAAACACAAAGAAGACACCAAACTTAGAATTTTTTTAGGTAAAGAAACAGCTAGGGCTATGCAATTTTGAAAAAAAATTAAGAGAAAGTAAAAGCATGCAATTGACACCAAACTTAAAATATGAAACTAGACTCAAATAAAAGACTCTAAACCAACAAAAATAAAATATTCCTAATCTAAGCAACAACATCGACCGTCAGTTATCCAAACTCAAACAATCCCCGGCAACGGCGCCAAAAACTTGGTGCACGAAATTGCAATCACACTTTTGTAATTCCGCACAACTAACCAGCAAGTGCACTGGGTCATCCAAGTAATACCTTATGTGAGTAAGGGTCGACCCCACGGAGATTGTCGGCTTGAAGCAAGTATGGTTATCTTGTAACTCTTAGTCAGGATATCAATAATTCTCAGGTTTAATTGTGAAAATTAGAACATGAAATAAATACTTGTTTTGCAGTAATGGAGAACAGGTTGAGGTTTTGGAGATGCTCTATCTTCTGAATCTCTGCTTTTCTACTGTCTTCTTCTTCATGCACGCAAGGCTCCTTCCATGGCAAGCTGTATGTAGGGTTTCACTGTTGTCAATGGCTACCTCCCATCCTCTCAGTGGAAATTTTCAACGCGCTCTGTCACAGCACGGCTATTCATTTGTCGGTTCTCGATCATGTCAGAATAGAATCCAGTGATTCTTTTGCGTCTGTCACTAACGCCCCACAATCGCGAGTTTAAAGCTCGTCACAGTCATTCAATCCCTGAATCCTACTCAGAATACCACAGACAAGGTTTAGACCTTCCGGATTCTCTTGAATGCCGCCATCAATTCTAGCTTATACCACGATGATTCTGGTTAAAGAACCCAAGAGACATCCACTCAATCTAAAGTAGAACGGAGGTGGTTGTCAGGCACACGTTCATGGGTGAGAATGATGATGAGTGTCACGGATCATCACATTCATCAAATTGAGGAACAAGTGATATCTTAGAATGGAAGCAAGCGTGATTGAATGAAAAACAGTAGTAATTGCATTAATCCATCAAGACACAGCAGAGCTCCTCACCCCCAACCATGGGGTTTAGAGACTCATGCCATAGAAAGTACAGTATGAAACATATAAAGTGTCATCCGATAAAGATACAATGTCAAAAGATCCTATTTATAATGAACTAGTAACCTAGGATATACAGAAATGAGTAAATGACGTGAAAATCCACTTCCGGGGTCCACTTGGTGCGTGCTTGGGCTGCGCATTGAAGCTTTCATGTGTAGAGACTTTTTCTAGAGTTAAATGCCAGCTTTTGTGCCAGTTTGGGCGTTTAACTCCAACTTTTGTGCCAGTTCCGGCGTTAAACGCCGGGAATTCTGAAGCTAATTTGCAACGCCGATTTGGGCCATCAAATCTCAGGCAAAGTATAGACTATTATATATTGCTGGAAAGCCCAGGATGTCTACTTTCAAACGCAATTGAGAGCGCGCCGATTGAGTTTCTGTAGCTCCAGAAAATCTACTTCGAGTGCAGGGAGGTCAGAATCCAACAGCATCTGCAGTCCTTTTTCAGCCTCTGAATTAGATTTTTGCTCAGGTCCCTCAATTTCAGCCAGAAATTACCAGAAATCACAGAAAAACACACAAACTTATAGTAAAGCACAGAAAAGTGAATTTTAAATAAAAACTCATAAAAACATACTAAAAACTAACTAAAATGTACAAAAAATATACTAAAAATAGTGCCAAAAAGCGTATAAATTATCCGCTCATCAGCTACCCTGACTTGTGAGCTTTGTATTCCTTTCTAACTCCATGGTGTCAATGGATGCGCTATGAATCGTGCTACGTTATTTGACGTATCATTTGTTTTTCTTTTCTTCATTTTGAAATCACTTGCTTCACTACTTCTTGAAAATCAATTTGAATTTTCTTACGCACAATCTAGTTGATCGTGTTCTTAGTTTTCCTTTTTGATTCCTACAATGTGGTCGTTGATTTTGCATTTCTCTACATGAGCTAGGAAACCCTTGAAATGACTTGAACCTGCACCGCTGCGATGCACAACAATTTATTTAATGCTCTCAAAATTTTTGTTTTAGACTTTTCTAAAGAAGTTTTGATTCAATTTGCTTCCTGCTTGATTGTGTTCCTTACAGTTTGCTTGAACCTTTTGGAATATCCCTCTTAAGAAACACACGAACAATCTTTTAATCTTAAGTGGTTTTGAACCTTAAGAGTTACTATACGTAGTGACCTAACTATGTGGTTTGATTCTTCTGCTCCATGGTTTCTATCTTATTTGCATCTTGCTTTGTTGTGACACTTTGTGACTCATAACATTCTCTTTGAATTTTTACTTAGGATCTTTTAAAGGAGTTTCATTTTTATTCTTCTTTGCTTGATTGTTCCCACAACTACTCTTTAAAAGTCCCGACAAGATCGCCTTTACTTTTGCATGCACTTTCTTATATGGATTCTGAACACTTTTATGTGGTTTGAATACAACTTAAATTTTTCCAACTATACTACAGTTTTCTATGCATATCTGATAAACTACAATTTTATGGTTTATCTTGTACTAAATTGAGTGGATTTTATCAATTATTAACACACGTATTCATATAAACTACATGGTTTTACAAATCCTTCCTAATTTTGTACCATTATGGAAAACATGCTTCCTAACCCTTAAAATTGTCAATTTTTAATTCTCTTTTATTACCATTCGATGTCGTGATGTGTTTGTTAAGTATTTTCAGGATTACAGGGCATGAATGGCTCAAAGGATGAAGAGGAGGCATGTCAAAGTAGAAGGAACACAAGAAACTAAAGAGATTACAAGCGAGGAGCGATGCGCACGCATGGCTGACGCGTGCGCATGAATTGGCACATTTTACAGCGACACGTACGCGTGACCGACGCGTATGCGTGACCAGCGCAAAGTACAGTGACACGTACGCGTGGCCGACATGTACTGACAGAGCGTAACGTGCTGCACATATTAGAACTCGCTAGGGGCGATTTCTGGCCTAATTTGGACCCAGTTTCAAGCCCAAAAATGCAGACTAGAGGCAGGGGTGTAGTTGAGACTGAGGACACACTTCACTTCTACTTTTCACTTTAGTTTTGTTTTAGTTTTTGAATTCTAGAGAGAGAAATACTACTTCAATCTAGGGTTTTTGATTTCTTAGCTTTTGCTTTGGATTGGATATTGAGCGAGCTGCTACTACCTTCAATTGAAGTCGTCATCTCTATAGTTTGGTTTTCTAATAACTCAATTACTCTTTTCTATTTAGTTGCCCTGTGTTCATATTTGGATATTGTTATTTTTGAATTCTATTAATGCAATGAGTTATTTTACATTTAATTCTAGTCCGTGTTTGATTCTGGTGAATTATTGTTCGTGCAAAATTTCTGATTTTATTAATTTATTATAATTACCATGTCCCCTATTTATTCATATTCCATGTTGTTGAAAATGCCATTCATGTTAATGATTTAAAGCTCTCAAGTTGGCTTGGGAATTGATTAATTGAAAACTCTTGAGTTGGAACACTCAAGTATCAATTTGTAATTGGAAATTGCTGGCTAACTCAAATTTCACTAACACTAATTATTCCCTATGAAGTGATTGGGACTTGTGAATCAGAGTTAGTCTTACCCACTTGACTTTCCTTTATTAGTTAGAGGATAACTAAGTGGAAGAAACAACCTTTTACTATTATACATGGGAAAGTCAACAAGGATAGAAACTCCAATTAATCTTCTCCTAGCCAAGGCCTTTTATTTCAAATATATAATACCTCTTGTCATTACTTATTGCTTTAATTGATAGCCATTTATTTTACCATTTTCCAATCCTAAAATTTCTTAGAAAATTCCTGACCAATAAATTGCACCTTGTGTCAACTCTTTGGGAAACGACCTAGGAATTCTACTCCCAGTTATTTAATTTTAATTCTGACACACTTTTAAATTGATAGTGGGACTTTCATCGGTTAAGACTGTACTTGCAATGCTGCTTTTATTAAAAATTTCTCAACCGGCATTTTTCCACCCATCAATATCCTTATTTGATTATGTACTTGAGTATCTTCCAAGGTTCTCGAAGAAAGATTTTGCAATTGTCCTAGTTGATTTTCATTTTACAAGCTTTTTTTATATTTTATTTTTACTTAAACTTGGCTTGGCATGATGCAACATTTATGCTTTTAAGACTTCTTTTGAAAAATGTTTGTCTTATATTTTTCTTTGAGAATGTGAAATGATTTTCTTAGTTATGTTCATTGTTAATAGATGTTCTAATTAAGTGTGTTCCATGTCATCCTCTTAAAATCTTGTGAACATTGTCTTGATTTTAGTTATCCTCTCTTTGCGAACTTTGTATGTCCTTTATTCAGCCTAAACTTGTGTCATCTGGATATGTTAACTTTTCTTATGATTTCTATCGAAGTTCCTTGATTCAGATCTCCTTGGAAGGATGTAAATTGACTCTCCTTCTGGAACATTTTATTGTTATTACACATCCCTATTTAATTGTGACTCTACTCATCCTTTCGACCTCATGCAAACGTTATCCCTATTATTTGATTTTCTCTTCCTGGGTGTTGTATCCCTCTAAGTAATCTCGAGCTTTTTCAGTGTCACATGCAACTCCTAGATAAGGGGAATGACACATTAATTCATTAATACACAGCTTGTTGACTTAGGAGGTGAATTTGGCAAGTTTGAAAATGCTACAGGTTATGTCAATTGATTTTCTACGAAGGAGTATGATTGAAAAGATATTTAAGTTTTTAGTAGCTCAATGCGTATAGGATGATGACTCACGACAAGTAGTTAAGTGATCGAGTAACGTGAGATAGTGATATTGCATTGACGTGTTTGAGTGCATGTCAGATTACTAAGTTTTTTTTCAAAATAATAAGATCGATTGTTTAGGCTGCTGCTTGACGATAAGTGAATTCGAAACCTTGATTGAGTTTGATGGAAGTCAAAGTCCATAGTTGAGTGTGGATAAAGATGAGAATTCGAAAGGAATGGAAGTTGAAGAGCTCTTTCATATAAGATAAATTGTCGGGAATGACGATGAATATTCGAGCAGACTTGAAACGAACTGGTTAGCAAGTTGGAAAGTAGTGAAGTTTTTTATTTGTTAAACAAATAAGAGCGAGTGAATGCCACCAATAATATCTTAACACGAACCCATCAAACTTGTTTTGAGATTTATGTATTCTGTTACGCCCTCTTTCCTGTTTTACAAGTAATTAAGACTATGAGACTTTCTATATCTAAGTAATTTTTTAGGACGAAAATTTTTATAAAGTGGGTAGGATGTAAGATCCAAAACTTTAGAAAAATCTTATTATGAGCCGATTTCGAATTAATTATTCATTAAAGACTTTATTTTTAGAAATTATTTTATTAAGAGTAATTAAATCAAGTCTCGATGAGTAAATTGAAAATTTTATTTAATTTTATAATTATTGAATAATTTTTTATATTTAAAATTATAAAGCTTAATAATTGTAAATAATAATAATTATATATGACTTTATTTCGATTGATATTTTTTGAAATTTAATAATTTAAGTTTTACGAATAAAATAAGTTAATTATATTATCATGTATTTTAAATTAGAATACTTTACAACAAATAATATTTTTAAAGTAATTTTAAGAAATTAAATTAGATTTCAAATTAATACTCTATACCCTAATTTGATTAAAATTAACCAAACCCAAATTAATCCCAAAATCCCCAATTTCATACACAAACCCTAACTTTAATTTACACTACTGGTAACCCTAATTGTAACCTAACTTACCCCTACCCACACTAACCTACTGCCACTCACCCCACTGCGATCCCTTTCCCCAAACCAAACACTAACAGCAACCACCATTTCTATTCTTCCCAAAACCTCATCTACAACACAAAACACACACAAAACGTGAAATCAGAGAAGTGAGGGAGCTGCGATCAGAAGAAGGGAAGAGAGAAGAAGACGCCGCCGCCGTTCAGCCCGTCGCTGCTGTCGTGCTGCCACCACACCGCTAGTCACGTTGCACAGAGTTCAAAAGGAGAGGGAGAGGCCGAACGTGAGGAAGGAGAAGCCTTCGTTGTCGCCTTCGAAGGAAAGAGAGATAGAGAAGGGTGCGCGAGGGGATACAGAACCGCGAAGGAGGAGGGAATCATGCATTACCATTGCGCCTTCATTATCGCCGAACCCGTCTTGCAACTTGCGCCATCGCATCTTGCTGTCGCTATCTCTGGAGGCTTGACCGTTACTGTCGTTGCTAAGCCGTTGTCAATGAGAGGAACAGAATGCATGAAGAAGGTCTGAGGCTGGGCTTCTTTGCGTCACCACCATCTGGCTGTGGGAAACTGCCGCCGAAGCCCTTGTCATCCTGGTAAGCTCTAGCTTTATCACAAATCTTATTTGTTCATTAAATTTGTCGTTACCATGAGAGTTGTTACCCAGGTTGTCTGAAATAGAAAAAAATTATCGCAAGTTACTCTACCGTCGGTAAAGGGTCTCTGGAGGCACTGCCGCTCTATTGCTTCATTTTTCTTTAGCTACAGAAAGTTATTCTGGCATTGATACCCTTACCGTTATTATTTTTCTGTATAATATTGAGAATCTCGCAATGTTAACATTCTAGGGCCGAGTTCTGAAAATTGTATGATTAAAATAGAAACTACTGCGATGTAATCCTGCTTCGTTTCTTGTGACAAGTCGTTGTTGCTGTGAACCTTGATTGTCGCTGTTGGTATTGCCTGGGAATTAATGAGGTTGCTGCCGCGAGTTAAGAATAGAAATGGGACTCTTGACGCATTAACATTTAAAGGGTTCGACTTTGAGGTAGGGTTTTTCTTAAAATTTATTTTATATTACAGAGTTGTTATAAATAGATATTAATGTGAAAAATATACTTCTGTGATTATGTTTGCCTTATGGATGTGATTGTTTGTTGGACTGAATTACTAATTGCTTAAGTGGTGTGCGGTTGTTGATAAGAAATTAGTTTGAAAAGTTATTTAGTTGATTATTATGAAAAGTGGTTTTTCTTGTTTTTGGAGTTAATTTATTAATGTAAATGAATCGACTTTAGAAACAATTTAGACTATGAAAATGAATTGATTTTAGAAGCAGTTTTATTTTGAATTAGTTTGATTTTATAAATGATTTGGCAGAGTCCGAGTTTTAGAGGAGATGGTGCCAAAATTTTTTAAAAATTGGAAGCTTCGTTTGAGGTAATTATTTAAAAATATTTGGTTTTAAAGATTATATGTTTTAAGTTTTATTTATTTAGAAAAGAATGAATTATGTTTTGAGTTGGGATTGTTGATGAACAAAATGGGAGGATAGATGATGATGATTGACTTTGAATGAAGGATGATGAGGAATGATTTTAAAGTATGATTTTTGAATGAATGTGGAGATGAGATATGAATTGTTGTTGATAATGAATTAAAAATATATGAGAATTACAAAATTGAGACAAATTGTTGACGTTCTGTATGTATGATGTGATCGGGCAGTTTAACTCCTCGGGTTCCCCCATGGGCATACATATATATAAAAATTTGAGCTTAGGTCTTTGTCTCTCCCCATAGATGAGCTTGGGATTTTTTACATGGATATTATTGAGTTTGGGGATGCGCGTATAGAGGGACCGTCCGATCCAATGGTTAGCTACCAGGATATGTTGGGTTGGCTGTATAACCGACAGATGAGCTCATTAGCCATAGGACAGACATGCATCATATGCTTTTGCATCCTTTGTTTGAGTATGAATTTGATTTGGTTTGCCTAATTGCTTAACTATTATTAGCTGCTATCTGAACTATTTGCTGTAACTGTTATCTATACATGTACTTTCCTTGTTTATTTTGCCTGCATTTGCTCTGGTGTTGTACTCTTGTTGATTGAGTATTGGTGCTGAATTGATGATAGTGTTGATTGATTTTGTGGTTGGTTTTTGATTAAGATTTAGAAAAGTATGAAATATCAAGCTGGTTCAGCATAGACTTAATGAACCTATGTTTGGAACAGGTTGGTCATTCATATTATTAGGAAACTTTTAAGATTCTTTTATAAGAAAAGTCAGTTTAGATTTCTAGATAATTAACTTATTTCTTTTAAAGAGGTTTTGAATTTTCGGATGGTTAAAACGTTGGTTTTCAAAAGATTCGTAAGACAATGATAATCACTGAACTTGAAAATAGATTTCTCTTTAAATATCTTCTTATGACAATTCTAAAATTCCATGGTGAGACCGTGTGGTTAGGTTCTCACCCCTCTACAGAATTTCTTTTTCAGTTACAGGTTCAAGAAGCTTTGGCATAAAGCCGCGATTGATCTACAAGCTTTATATGAATGTTGTATATTCTTATTTGTTGGTTTAGTTGAGATTTAACCCCTATCAATTGTCATTTTGAGATTTTAAAGGGTCGGAAATTGTATTTGGGAAGTTTTGATTAATTTTTTGTAACTATTATTATGTGGATATAATTGCGTGATTAAGTAAACTAAAGTAAAGACTTTTTGATTTCGTAACTAAAGATTCAATTTATATTTGCGAAGGCTCATTATTAAATAATTATAACATTAAATTAACGGATTAGAAGTAATTAACGCTTGAGCTTTTAGTACGTTCATGAGGTTTTAAAAGTAAGGGTGTTACAAACTCTACTGCAGTAGAATCATCACTAAATCCAAGCTAACTTCGTAAACAAAATGGAAGGTTTAGTTGACGTTAATTAGCAAGGAATTTTTTCGAACCTAATTCATCGCAAGTTGTCCGCTAATATAATCGCAAATCTGTCAGATTTTGTATCAAATCTACAGCTAATCTTTGAAAATCCTTAATCAAATTTGTAGGAATTTTGTCACTAAACCAAAACTATTTTAAATGAGAAAGTAGAGTTACAAAGTAACCGCTAATTTTCTAGGAAATAATATGTAGTCAATTAGTTGCAATACTATTGCAAATATCATTGCAAAATTCTTTTAAATTAGTAACAAATCAATAGGTATCTCATGAATGTTTCAGTCGCAATAGAATCTTTAATTTGTCGCCATCATCAATAGTGAGTATGTCGTTAAGTTCCTCATTGCACATAAAAAATTTTTAAAAAACTAAAAAATACAAATAAACGACACCTAAAGCTTGGCAGTTGATACAGTAAGGTAAATGTATCAAACCACAAACTTTCTTTTTCAAAACTGTAGGAATCTTTATTAGTATCTATGTTTGCAAATATAGTTGGTTGATTTGCTGAGATACTGGGCAAGGTGGAAATATTATTATATAAGAAGAATTAACTATTTTAGTAAACCTGGAGGCATGAACAAGAAAATGAAAAGAAGATAAGCCTACGCATTTGGATCTGCATAATGAAGCAGCCAGTTTTCATTAATTCTCATCAACAAAACAAAACATGTCATCACAAGACAAAAGAAAATGAATTAAAAACACACATATATATATATATGTATGTATTACCGTTCATCCAATTTTGTTGGGGCTGAAAATGGTACGAAATTCTATATTGCTGATTTTCATGTACCATTTTGTTGTTTTTGATACCATTACTGATGACATTTGAAGATGCATTCTCTAATGGATTGTGCTCCACGTTACCCACCTTAAAGGTTCAAGGTAAGGAAGGTCAACAAATTAAAACCTTTATGCAATAAGAAATTAAATTACAATACGTATCTTTCAACACCTAAAGAACGAAGTCCACGCTCGACAAACATAAATTACTGCTTGAACCTTCTTCTTGACATCCTCTTTGCAGTTGCAAAGGGTTATGACTTATGATATAAATAAAGAGAAAAAAATAAGGCTTCGTCATCCTTATAATGATGCGTGAGCATCTTTTCTATCTTTTCCTAGTGAATTTGCAATTGAATTATTAAGTTTAATCAAGATTTAATTACTTTTAGCCACTATGAATACTACTTTGAGTTGTTTGCAAACTTTTTTTATTTCAGGTAGCATTCGGATGGATTTGACAGAGTTTTGTAGCAGAAAGGGAAAAAAGCGAATGATGCTGTCAACCCCGACCTCCTTGCACTCAAACAAGAATAACTTGAGCTACGAAGGTCTAATTAATGTGATTCTAGTAGCATTGGAAAGCTAACTTTCATGGCTTTCCAACAAAATATAATATTCTATACTTTTCATCTAGAATCACTGCCTTGTTAGTGCGAAACTTGGAATTTTCCAAGTTTGGTGCCATGATAACTATAAAGCTCCCCTTTTGCGCTGCCTTGGTGGTGCCAAACTTGGGATTTTCCAAGTTTGCCACCAAGATGAAGAAAAAGCAAGAATTATAAGTGGGTTGAGTGGCGCCAAACTTGGTTCAACCCAAGTTTGGCGCCAGCTTTAACAAATTGGAGTGGTCCCCACGTCTCCAAGAGCCAGCAGCGAAGATCCTCTATTTATTTTTTATTAAACTTTATTTTATTTTAAAATATCAAAAGATATTATATAGTTTTAGGAAATATATTTTACATTAATTAGGATTATATATAAAAGGAAAAAGAATTAGCCCTTCGGGCTCTTCTCAACTCTTCTCTTAACTCAATCCGCACATTAGAGCTTTACAGAATCCTTGTTTTCTCTCTGAACCATGAGCAACTAAACCTCCATTGTTAAGGTTAGGAGCTCTGTCTATTGTATGGATTGATACTGTTACTTTTCTATTTTAATTCATGTATTGATTTCAATTTCAAAAATTGTTTTTGTTCTTTATCTTATGAATTTTGGTGGAACGGAAGTATGAACCTTGTTCTGATTGAGTTCTTCTATAACTTGGAAAAGCTCTTTACTTGAACAACAGCTTGAAAATAATTTCTCCTAAATTTCTAATTATCTGGACTTAACGGGATACGTGACATATAATTCTCTTATATTCAGGTAAATAGGATTTTTGTGACTTATAAACTAGAATTGAACTTCACCCTCTAATTAGAATTAAGTGACCAAGGAATTGGCGGTTGATGAAGGTTAGAGGAGACTAAAAAGGTCTAAGGAATTATGATTTAATCACATATAGTTTTCCATGAACTGAATCTTGCATGATTAAAATAGTTAGTAAGAAAAGTCAATCCGGAAGATAGATATCTCTGAAGCCTTAACAATTTTTGCCTATATTATTCACACCAATTTACTGCTTACTTTCTGATATTTTGAATTTACTGTTAATGCTTTTGAACTCTCAACACTCTTTTCTGTTTGTCTAACTAAGTAAATCATTTAACCATTGTTGCTTAATCCATCAATCCTCGTGGGATCAACCCTCATTCACTTGAGGTACTACTTGGTACGACCTGGTGCACTTACCGGTTAGTTTGTGGGTTATAAATTCTGCACCAAGTTTTTGGCACCATTGTCGGGAATTGACTGTGATTGACAACTATTAGTTGTTTGATTGGTTATATTAGGCATTTTAGTTTTAATTTTATTTAATTTTGCCTTATAATTTTTCAATTCTAGTGCTAGTATTTTTCCTTAATTTATGAAATTATGTTTTGTTGAGTTAAGAAATTAACTAAATTAATTATTGATGACAAACATTATTTTTGGGCAAAATAAATAATTAGTGTTAAGTGTCAATAATTATATGTTGCTAATTATTTATTATATGTTGCAGGCCAAAACTTAGTTCAGCAGCCCAAATTAGTATGAAAATAATATAGCAAGGCTGGTGAGTAAATAAATAAACAAAGCCCATGAGGAAACAAGGCTGAAAAATCAAAATGGGCAAAAAGAAGTGATCCGATCCAAGCCCGTGTCCAACAATTCAAGTTAATCCAAGCTTCTCATACAAGATTGAAGTCCTCATTCCCTCTCACTTGCTTTTACCAAAGCAACGTTCCTCTCCTCTCTAATCAAGTCAAATCATGGCATCAGAAAAGTAAGAAAGAGAAAGAGAGAAAAAGGTTCCTCCCTAAGCTAGTAACTAAAGAAGCAAGAGAGAGAGAGAGTTGAAGATTGAAACACAGAAGCTAAAACAGAAACTCCAAGCTAAAACAAGCATAAGAAAGGTAATCCATCTCATCTTGCATGCATCAGATCTTCATCCTTTCTTCCCAACTCTCTACTCTATCCGAAAATGGCATTCAAAGGAAAAGTTGATCTCTGTTCTTCACTGCTACAAATTCACGGTCACAAGAGATTCTTGGGGACCAGGTTGCATCTCTATGGTTCAGATTTGGTTGACCATTGGAAGACATTTTTGGTTACTCCTTCATGGCTTTCGGTCAATTTGGAAAAGTCAGAAGCAAAGGTCCTACTTTGATATTTGAGAAGAAAAAGTGAGCTTGGGGGTTGGAAAAGCTTAGTGCTCAAGGAGCTGGCCTAGGAAGATGAACCCATCAACATGCTAGGAGATAAAAGAGGTTTGTTGTTCATTCAGAAGCAAGGAGAAAAAAACCAGAGTTTGAGAACAGTGTTCTGTTAGGAAGTTCATCTACTTGGATAATGCTTTCTTTCAAAGAAGCATTCGGCCAATACTGAAGAACTCAAGCTGAGGTTTGTGAATCTGGTTTTGCACATAGCAAAGAGGCTGCTGATGAAGTCAATCTCCTTCATGTTTTGCTGATTGTAATGTACTTTTCTAAGCTTATCTTTCTGTAATTTCTTGAGAGAAAAGGCAGTGTGAGAAAGCTTGAGAAAAAGCCATGAGTGGAAAAAAGCTGAGAAATACACTTGAGAGAAAAGCCTAGAGTTATTTTCTGATTTCTTTAGGTATGATTATGTCTTGTATCTTGTACCTGTAAGGTATCCCTTTCTTAGTTGGGTTAGCACCAAGACGTATAGTTAGGTATTAGCATAGCCAATGTCAAGTTAGGTTAGAACTTGAGTGTGAAAGGATTAGGTCAATCCTGTGTTATTGGTGTATGTAATACTATTAACTATAGTGAAATTCTTCCATAGTTGTGGAGGAGACTGGATGTAGGTTGCATAGCACAAGGCAATCGAACCAGGATACTTGCTGGTGTTAGCTTTTCTCTTTTTTGCTGTGTTCTGTTTTCTGATTTTTATGAGACAAAAACAAATTGTCTCATAAATTTCCGCTGCTCAGTTCGAACAGAATCAGAATCGCAAAGCTATTTTAAAAGGGTAATAACAACAAAATCAAAGGAAGGCATAGATTCAACCCCCTTCTCTAAGCCTACCACAACCTTCAATTGGTATCAGAGCGCAGTTGACCCATACTGTTAATTTGGGTAGAGCATCAATGGGAACTCTCGCTTGTGACTGTGTCACCGAAGCAAGACTCTCCGCTCATTGGTGTGGGTGAACCGGTAGAGACGGTTGCCCGCTGGCCTGATATGTGCCTTTGATAGGTGCCATAGTAGAGTGGCTATGATCAGCATCATTGGTATCAAGAGCTAAGGTCTCAAGAATCAAGCTTAACCGCTTGGAGCAAAGATCCAATGGCGAACAACCTGGGCACAACCATAGTTGCCTACACCCTCACTGAAGGCCAGTCAAACAACTGGCCACCTTTCTTTAACGGAAAGAACTACTCCTACTAGAAAGAAAGGATAAGGATCTTCATCCAATCCATTTACTACAACCTATGGAAGATCGTTGTGAGTGGTCCCAAGATCCCAACAAAAACAAGTGCTGATGGAGTGGTGACTTCGAAAGAAGAAGCTAAATGGAATGAAGATGACAAGAAGAAGATAGAGCTGAACGCTAAAGCAATCAACCTTCTTCACTGTGCTATCAGCTTTGAAGAGTACCGGAAGGTGTCTAGCTGCAAGACAGCCAAAGAAATCTAGGAAAAACTCCAGGTTACACACGAAGGCACTAAACAAGTCAAAGAAACGAGGATTGATATGCTGCGAAAAGAGTATGAGATGTTTAGCATGAAGGATGGAGAAAATATTGATGAAGCGTTTGAGAGATTCTCAATCATAATCAACAACCTTGATGCTATGGGTACAAACTATGTCCTCACAAAAGAGTGGAAAAACACTGCCACTATCCTAACAGAGAGTAACAACATAAGTCCCATAACCTATGATGAGCTAAGAAGAAAACTCCTTGCCTATGAAGCCACACACACAAACACAGACTCAAAGAAAAAGGGAATAGCCCTCAAGTCACAAATAGAACCGAAAGAGAGTGAGTCTAGTGATGGTATTTCAGATGACGAGCTTCTGTTTTTTGCTAGGAGATTTAGAAGGATGATGAAGAGCAAGGGCAAATACAAGGGTTCAAGTTCAAAGGAGGACAAGATAGACTTGAGCAAGGTGACGTGTCATCATTGCAAGGAGGCTGGACACTTCAAGTCAAACTGTCCAAAGCTCAAAAAGGAGGATAAAGGAAAGAAGGAAAGGAAGAGAGTACTTATGGCAGCTTGGGAGGATCTTGAGAATGACTCAAATGAAGAAGAAGAAGAATCTGAAGAAGATGACAAAGACTGCTTCATGGCAGGAAACAACAATCTTGATGAGATAAATTATTATGATTTGACCATTGAGGACTTGCATGCTATTATTTATGATCTGACCTCAAACACCTCAAAATTGCTTGACAAATATAATGAATGCAGATCTGAAAGAGATGTGTTAAGAGCTGAAAATGAATTTTTAAAAGAAAAAATAAAGGAAACGGAATGTGCTTTGGATATCATTGAAGAAAACAGATTTCTAAAATCTGAACTTGAAAAATTAAAAGGAAAGCACATTGTGGACCCTTCACATGAGTTAATTGCTGAAAATGAAAGATTAAATGATATGATTAAAAGACCAAATGGTGACTTAGCAAAATTTGCTCAAGGTTCTAGTAACTTGGACAAATTACTTGCAAGTCAAAGGCCACTGTTTGAAAAATCTAGCTTAGGCTACATAGCCAAGGAAGATGCAGTTTCTAATATTTCATTTGTAAAATTTGTGGCTTCTTCATCAAATACCAAAACTATACCAAACAAATCTGGTATTGGAAATACTCCAACACTAGAAGAAAAATTTGATGAAGAAACTAAGCCTTCACCAAAAACTGAACCGAGTTCAAACTGGCCAGGTTTGGGTTACATTTTGAAAAATGAGGCTGTTTTCAAAAAACCACCATTTTACAACAAAATCTCATATTCGAAAGGTAAAAATGTTCTAAGAAATTCTGGTGAAAATGCTTTTGTAAAGAGGGACAACTTTAATAAAAATCAGTTTGTCAAAAGAAATGCACCTCCTCCAAAAACCAGAAAATTTCAACACTTTAATCATTTCAAGCAATATAACTCACCTCAGTTTCAGTAACACACCTCAAAAAATTATTGTGTTAATTGCAAAAAATTTGGTTACTCATATGAACAATGCTTCATTGAAAAGAGAATTGTAGGAAACAAAGTCTACAATGTTGTCTGTGATTTCAATGCACTTGGGCAACCAAGATGGATTAACTTCAAAGGATCCAAATTAATTTGGATACCTAAGGCTATTTGAAACTCATCATGCAGATTTGCCTAGCATCCAAGAACAAAAAGGACATGTGGTACATGGATAGTGGATGTTCAAGGCACATGACTGGAAGGTCAACCAACTTCATCAAACTAAATAAGTATGATGGAGGTTTTATGACCTTTGGAGATGATGGTAAAGGTAAAATCATTGCTATTGGAAAAGTAGGTAATGAGCAATCTACTTTCATTGATGATGTGCTTTTGGTATGTGGTTTAAAGCACAATCTTTTGAGTATAAGTCAGCTGTGTGATTTAGGATATTTAGTTGTTTTCAAAAGGCTTGAATGCTGTGTTGTTAATGAAAAAACAAATGAAGTGATGTTTGTTGCCAAGCGTTTCAATAATATGTATGGACTTACTCTTGATGAACTAAAAGATCAAAATGTAGCTTGTCTTCACTCTAAAGAATCTGAAAAGTGGTTATGGCACAAGAGATTGGGACATGCAAGTATGTTTCAAATGAACAAACTTATAAAGAAAGAATTAGTAAGAGGTCTTCCTTTGATAAAGTTTGACAAAGACATCACTTGTGATGCTTGCCAAATGGGAAAACAAACAAAAAGTTCTTTTAAACCAAAGGAAGACATCTCTACTAAAAGACCACTTGAGTTGCTACACATTGATTTATTTGGTCCAACAAGAACTCAAAGCCTAGGTGGTAAACATTATGGTTTAGTAATTGTGGATGACTATACTAGGTTTGGTTGGGTTTTGTTTCTTGCAAACAAAAATGAAGCCTTTTCGACCTTTGAACCTTTTTGCAAGAAAATTCAAAATGAAAAGGATTTGAAAATATCTTCTATAAGAAGTGATCATGGAACTGAATTTGAAAATAATTTGTTTGAATCCTTTTGTAAGGAATTTGGAATATCTCACAACTTCTCTTGTCCAAGAACACCACAACAAAATGGTGTTGTGGAAAGAAGAAATAAAAGCATACAAGAGATGACAAGAGCTATGCTTTGTGAGAGTAATGTTCCAAAATTCCTTTGGGCTGAAGCGGTTAACACAGCTTGCCATATTTTAAATAGAACAATCATAAGGAAATTTTTGAAGAAAACCCCTTATGAACTTTGGAAAGGCTACCCACCAAACTTAGATTATTTGCACATCTTTGGATGCAAATGTTTTGTTTTAAATAACAAAGAAAATTTGGGTAAATTTGATCCAAAGGCTTATGAGTGTTTGTTTGTAGGATATTCCACAACTAGTAAAGCATATAGGGTTTATCATCAAGATGCTAGAATTTTTGAAGAGTCCATACATGTTACATTTTGTGATACTAACTTGGTGCAAAGCATTTTGGAAGATTGTGATGCAGGAAATCAAGCTCAAAAGAAGGATGAAACCGCTCAAAATCAAGGAAAAGAAAATTCTAGACAAACTGAACCAGAAACTACAAATGCTAAAAATTCAAGAGACAATTCCATTTTGTCTCATGAATCTGAAGGAAATCCTGCGGCCAACAGCGCCCAGAATCCCTTGGTGACTGAATCTGCCTCCAAGTCCACCAGACCTCGTGAGTGGAGATTCTTGAAGAATTATCCTGAGGAATTTGTCATTGGGAACGTCTCTCATAGAGTGCAAACAAGGTCTTCCACTAGAAAGGCCAATGAAGGATCCAACATTGCCCTTCTATCACAAATAGAACCTCAAAATGTTAAGGAAGCCCTCAGTGACCCATCTTGGGTTAAAGCTATGGAGGATGAGCTTCTTGAGTTTGAAAAGAACCAAGTATGGACTTTGGTTCCATGGCCAAGTGGAAAGAAAGTGACCAGCACCAAGTGGATTGATGAGCGGATAATTTCTACGCTTTTTGGCATTGTTTTTAGTATGTTTTTAGTATGATCTAGTTAGTTTTTAGTATATTTTTATTAGTTTTTAGTTAAAATTCACTTTTCTGGACTTTACTATGAGTTTGTGTGTTTTTCTGTGATTTCAGGTATTTTCTGGCTGAAATTGAGGGACCTGAGCAAAAATCTGATTCAGAGACTAAAAAGGACTGCAGATGCTGTTGGATTCTGACCTCCCTGCACTCGAAGTGGATTTTCTGGAGCTACAGAAGCCCAATTGGCGCGCTCTCAACGGCGTTGGAAAGTAGACATCCTGGGCTTTCCAGCAATATATAATAGTCCATACTTTGCCCAAGAATTGATGGCCTAAACCGGCGTTCAAAGTCACCCTCAAGATTTCCAGCGTTAAACGCCGGAACTGGCACCAAAATGGGAGTTAAACGCCCAAACTGGCATAAAAGCTGGCGTTTAACTCCAAGGAGAGTCTCTACACGAAAATGAATCAATGCTCAGCCCAAGCACACACCAAGTGGGCCCAGAAGTGGATTTTTATGTCATTTACTCATCTCTGTAAACCCTAGGCTACTAGTTCTCTATAAGTAGGACCTTTTACTATTGTATTTTCATCTCTGGACATCTAGTTCTTAGATCATTGGAAGGCTGGCCATTCGGCCATGCCTAGACCTTGTTCTTATGTATTTTCAATGGTGGAGTTTCTACACACCATAGATTAAGGTGTGGAGCTCTGCTGTACTGGTGCGCGAAATTGTGAACAATACTTTTTCACAACTCTCATAATCCCCGGTAATGGCTCCAAAAACGTGGTAGCTCAATACCATGGCATTACACAACTTCGCACAACTAACCAGCAAGTGCACTGGGTCGTCCAAGTAATAAACCTTACGTGAGTAAGGGTCGATCCCACGGAGATTGTTAGTATTGAAGCAAGCTATGGTCATCTTGTAAATCTTAGTCAGGCAAACTCAATTGTATATGGTGATGAACGAAAATAACATAAAGGTGAAGATAGAGATACTTATGTAATTCATTGGTAGGAACTTCAGATAAGCGCATGAAGATGCCTTCCCTTCCGTCTCTCTGCTTTCCTACTGCCTTCATCCAATCCTTCTTACTCCCTTCCATGGCAAGCTTAAGCAAGGGTTTCACCGTTGTCAGTGGCTACCTCCCATCCTCTCAGTGAAAGCGATTTGCATATGCTCTGTCACAGCATAGCGGAATTCATCTGTCGGTTCTCAATCAGGCCGGAATAGAATCCAGTGATTCTTTTGCGTCTGTCACTAACGCCCCGCCCTCAGGAGTTTGAAGCACGTCACAGTCATTCAGTCATTGAATCCTACTCAGAATACCACAGACAAGGTTAGACCTTCCGGATTCTCTTGAATGCCGCCATCAGTTCTCGCCTATACCACGAAGACTCTGATCTCACGGAATGGTTGGCTCGTTTGTCAGGCGAGCACTCGGTTGTCAGGCAATCAATCATGCATCGTGCAATCAGGAATCCAAGAGATATTCACTAGAGCCTTGATCGCTTGTAGAACAAGAATGCTTGTCAGTCACCTTGCTCATGGGTGAGAATGATGATGAGTGTCACGGATCATCACATTCATCAAGTTGAAGAACAACTGATATCTTAGAACAAGAACAAGCGGAATTGAATAGAAGAACAATAGTAATTGCATTAATACTCGAGGTACAGCAGAGCTCCACACCTTAATCTATGGTGTGTAGAAACTCCACCGTTGAAAATACATAAGCATGAGGTCTAGGCATGGCCGAATGGCCAGCCTCCCAATGATCTAAGAACTAAAATGTCCAAAGATGATCTAGAGATCTAAAGTGATCAAAAGATTTTCAATACAATAGTCAAAGGTCCTACTTATAGAAAACTAGTAGCCTAAGGTGTACAGAAATGAGTAAAAGACATAAAAATCCACTTCCGGGCCCACTTGGTGTGTGCTTGGGCTGAGCAATGAAGCATTTTTCGTGCAGAGACTCTTCTTGGAGTTAAACGCCAGCTTTCATGCCAGTTTGGGCGTTTAACTCCCATTTGGGTGCCAGTTCCAGCGTTTAACGCTCGGATTTCTTGAGGTGACTTTGAACGCCGGTTTGGGCCATCAAATCTTGGGAAAAGTATGGACTATCATATATTGCTGGAAAGCCCAGGATGTCTAATTTCCAACGCCGTTGAGAGCGCGCCAATTGGGCTTCTGTAGCTCCAGAAAATCCACTTCGAGTGCAGGGAGGTCAGAATCCAACAGCATCTGCAGTCCTTTTTGGTCTCAGAATCAGATTTTTGCTCAGGTCCCTCAATTTCAGCCAGAAAATACCTAAAATCACAGAAAAACACACAAACTCATAGTAAAGTCCAGAAAAGTGAATTTTAACTAAAAACTAATAAAAATATACTAAAAACTATCTAGATCATACCAAAAACATACTAAAAACAATGCCAAAAAGTATACAAATTATCCGCTCATCACAACACCAAACTTAAATTGTTGCTTGTCCCCAAGCAACTGAAAATCAAATAAGATAAAAAAAAGAGAATATGCAATGAATTCCAAAAACATCTATGAAGATCAGTATTAATTAGATGAGCGGGGCTTTTACTTTTTGCCTCTGAATAGTTTTGGCATCTCACTCTATCCTTTGAAATTCAGAATGGTTGGCTTCTTTAGGAACTCAGAGTCCAGATAGTGTTAATGATTCTCCTAGTAAAGTATGATGATTCTTGAACATAGCTATTTATTGAGTCTTGGCTGTGGCCCAAAGCACTCTGTCTTCCAGTATTACCACCGGATACATACATGCCACAGACACATAATTGGGTGAACCTTTTCAGATTGTGACTCAGCTTTGCTAAAGTCCCCAATTAGAGGTGTCCAGGGTTCTTAAGCACACTCTTATTTGCCTTGGATCACAACTCTTATTTCTCTCTCTTTTTTTTTCGAGTTTTCTTTTTCTTTCTTTTTTTTCGATTTTTTTTTTTTGAAATGCTTTTTCTTGCTTCAAGAATCATTTTATTGATTTTTCAGATCCTCAGTAACATGTCTCCTTTTTCATCATTCTTTCAAGAGCCAACATTCATGAACCACAAATTCAAGATACATATGCACTGTTTAAGCATACATTCAGAGAACAAAAATATTGCCACCACATCAAAATAATTAAACTGTTATAAAATTCAAAATTCATGCAATTCTTCCTTTTTCAATTAAGCACATTTTTATTTAAGAAAGGTGATGGATTTATAGGACATTCATAACTTTAAGGCATAGACACTAAGACACTAATGATCACAAGACACAAACATGGATAAACATAAGCATAAAATTTGAAAAACAGAAGAATAAAGAACAAGGAAATCAAGGAACGGGTCCACCTTAGTGATGGCGGCTCTTTCTTGCTCTTGAAGATCCTATGGAGTGCTTGAGCTCCTCAATGTCTCTTCCTTGTCTTTGTTGCTCCTCCCTCATGATTCTTTGATCTTCTCTAATCTCATGAAGGATGATGGAGTGTTCTTGATGCTCCACCCTTAGTTGTCCCATGTTGGAACTCAACTCTCCTAGGGAGGTATTTAGTTGCTCCCAATAGTCTTGTGGAGGAAAGTGCATCCCTTGAGGAATCTCAGGGATCTCATGATGAGTGGGGTCTCTTGTGTACTCCATCCTCTTCTTAGTGATGGGCTTATCCTCATCAATGGGGATGTCTCCCTCTATGTCAACTCCAACTGAATAACAGAGGTGACAAATGAGATGAGGAAAGGCTAACCTTGCCAAGGTGGAGGTCTTGTCCGCCACCTTATAGAGTTCTTGGGCTATAACCTCATGAACCTCTATTTCTTCTCCAATCATGATGCTATGGATCATGATAGCCCGATCTATGGTAACTTCGGACCGGTTGCTAGTGGGAATGATTAAGCGTTGTATGAACTCTAACCACCCTCTAGCCATGGGCTTGAGGTCATGCCTTCTCAATTGGACCGGCTTTCCCCTTGAATCTTGCTTCCATTGTGCGCCCTCTTCACATATGACTGTGAGGACTTGGTCCAACCTTTGATCAAAGTTGACCCTTCTAGTGTAAGGATGCTCATCTCCTTGCATCATAGGCAAGTTGAACGCCACCCTCACACTCTCCGGACTAAAATCCAAGTATTTCCCCCGAACCATAGTGAGATAGTTCTTTGGATTCGGGTTCACACTTTGGTCATGGTTCTTGGTGATCCATGCATTGGCATAGAACTCTTGAACCATCAAGATTCCGACTTGTTGAATGGGGTTGGTAAGAACTTCCCAACCTCTTCTTCGGATCTCATGTCGGATCTCCGGATATTCACCCCTTTTGAGTGAAAAGGGGACCTCGGGGATCACCTTCTTCAAGGCCACAACTTCATAGAAGTGGTCTTGATGCACCCTTGAGGGGAATCTATCCATCTCCCATGACTCGGAGGTGGAAGCTTTTGCCTTCCCTTTCCTCTTTCTAGAGGTTTCTCCGGCCTTGGATGCCATAATGGTTATGGAAAAACGAAAAAAGCAACGCTTTTACCACACCAAACTTAAAATGTTTGCTCGTCCTCGAGCAAAAGAAGAAAGAAGAGAGTAGAAGAAGAAGAAATGAGGAAAAGGGAGATGGTGGTGTGTTCGGCCAAAGAGGGGGAGAAGTGGTGTTTAGGTTGTGTGAAAATGAAGGGTTGAAGAAGGGTATATATAGGAGAGAGGGGGGGTAAAGGTTCGGCCATTATGGGTGGGTTTGGGAGGGAAAGTGGTTTGAATTTGAAGGGTGAGGTTGGTGGGGATTTATGAAGGGTGGATGTGAGTGGTGAAGAGAAAGATGGTAGGGTAGGTGGGGATCCTGTGGGGTCCACAGATCCTGTGGTGTCAAGGAAAAGTCATCCCTGCACCAAATGGCATCAAAATTCACGTTTTGAGCCATTTCTGGCGTTAAACGCCGGGCTGGTGCCCATTCCTGGCGTTTAACGCCAGGTTCTTGCTCTTTTCTGGCGTTTAACGCCAGTCTGGTGCCCCTTTCTGGCGTTAAACGCCGAGAATGGTGCCAGACTGGGCGTTAAACGCCCAACTGCTAGGCTCACTGGCGTTTGAACGCCAGCAGCATCTTCCTCCAGGGTGTGCTGTTTTTCTTCCTGTTTTTCATTCTGTTTTTGCTTTTTTCATTGTTTTTGTGACTTCTTATGATCATCAACCTACAAAAACGATAAAATAACAAAAGAAAATAATTAAGTATAAAACATTGGGTTGCCTCCCAATAAGCGCTTCTTTAATGTCATTAGCTTGACAGAGGGCTTCTCATGGAGCCTCAGAAATACTCAGAACCGTGTTGGAACCTCCCAACACCAAACTTAGAGTTTGAATGTGGGGGTTCAACACCAAACTTAGAGTTTGACTGTGGGGGCTCTTTTTGGCTCTGTTTTGAGAGAAGCTCTTCATGCTTCCTCTCCATGATGACAGAGGGATATCCTTGGGCCTTAAACACCAAGGATTCTTCATTCACTTGAATGATCAACTCTCCTCTATCAACATCAATCACAGCCCTTGCTGTGGCTAGGAAGTGTCTGCCAAGGATGATGGATTCATCCATGCACTTCCCAGTCTCTAGGACTATGAAATCAGTAGGGATGTAATGGTCTTCAACTTTTACCAGAACATCCTCTACAAGTCCATAGGCTTGTTTTCTTGAGTTGTCTGCCATCTCTAGTGAGATTTTTGCAGCTTGCACCTCAAAAATCCCTAACTTCTCCATTACAGAGAGGGGCATGAGGTTCACACTTGACCCTAAGTCACACAAGGCCTTCTTGAAGGTCATGGTGCCTATGGTACAAGGTATAGAAAACTTCCCAGGATCCTGCCTCTTTTGAGGCAGTTTCTGCCTAGACAAGTCATTCAGTTCTTTGGTGAGCAAAGGGGATTCATCCTCCCAAGTCTCATTTCCAAATAACTTGTCATTCAGCTTCATGATTGCTCCAAGGTATTTAGCAACTTGCTCTTCAGTGACATACTCATCCTCTTCAGAGGAAGAATATTCATCAGAGCTCATGAATGGCAGAAGTAAGTCCAATGGAATCTCTATGGTCTCATTTTGAGCCTCAGATTCCCATGGTTCCTCATTTGGGAACTCATTGGAGGCCAGTGGACGTCCAGTGAGGTCTTCCTCAGTGGCGTTCACTGCCTCTTCTTCCTCCCAGAATTCGGCCATGTTGATGGCCTTGCACTCTCCTTTTGGATTTTTCTCAGTATTGCTTGGGAGAGTACTTGGAGGGAGTTCAGTAATTTTCTTGCTCAGCTGACCCACTTGTCCTTCCAAATTTCTGATGGAGGACCTTGTTTCAGTCATGAAACTTTGAGTGGTTTTGATCAGATCAGAGACCATAGTTGCTAAGTCAGAGGTATTCTGCTTAGAACTCTCTGTCTGTTGCTGAGATGATGATGGAAAAGGCTTGCTATTGCTAAACCTGTTTCTTCCACCATTATTATTATTGAAACCTTGTTGAGGTCTCTGTTGATCCTTCCATGAAAGATTTGGATGATTCCTCCATGAAGGATTGTAGGTGGTTCCATAGGGTTCTCCCATGTAATTCACCTCTTCTATTGAAGGGTTCTCAGGATCATAGGCTTCTTCCTCAGATGAAGCTTCCTTAGTACTGCTTGGTGCATTTTGCATTCCAGACAGACTTTGAGAAATCATATTGACTTGTTGAGTCAATATTTTGTTCTGAGCCAATATGGCATTCAGAGTATCAATCTCAAGAACTCCTTTCTTCTGACTAGTCCCATTGTTCACAGGATTTCTTTCAGAAGTGTACATGAATTGGTTATTTGCAACCATTTCAATCAGTTCTTGAGCTTCAGTAGGCGTCTTCTTCAAATGAAGAGATCCTCCAGAAGAGCTATCCAAAGACATCTTGGACAGTTCAGAGAGACCATCATAGAAAATACCTATGATGCTCCATTCAGAAAGCATATCAGTGGGGCACTTTCTGATCAATTGTTTGTATCTTTCCCAAGCTTCATAGAGGGATTCTCCTTCCTTCTGTCTGAAGGTTTGGACTTCCACTCTAAGCTTACTCAATTTTTGAGGTGGAAAGAACTTTGCCAAGAAGGCATTGACTAGCTTTTCCCAAGAGTCCAGGCTTTCTTTAGGTTGGGAATCCAACCATGTCCTAGCTCTGTCTCTTACAGCAAAAGGGAATAGCATTAGTCTGTAGACCTCAGGGTCAACCCCATTAGTCTTGACAGTGTCACACATTTGCAAGAACTCGGCTAAGAACTGATGAGGATCTTCCAATGGAAGTCCATGGAACTTGCAATTCTGTTGCATTAGAGAAACTAATTGAGGCTTAAGCTCAAAGTTGTTTGCTCCAATGGCAGGGATAGAGATGCTTCTCCCATAGAAGTCGGGAGTAGGTGCAGTAAAGTCACCCAGCACCTTCCTTGCATTGTTGGCATTGTTGTTGTTTTCGGCTGCCATGAGTTCTTCTTCCTTGAAGAATTCGTTCAGGTTCTCTAAAGAGAGTTGTGCTTTGGCTTCTCTTAGCTTTCTCTTCAAGGTCCTTTCAGGTTCAGGATCAGCCTCAACAAGAATGCCTTTGTCTTTGCTCCTGCTCATAAGAAAGAGAAGGGAATAAGAAAATGTGGAATCCTCTATGTCACAGTATAGAGATTCCTTTAGGTGTCAGAGGAAAAAAAGAGTAGAAGACAGAAGTAGAAAATTCGAACTTATCAGAGAAAATGGAGTTCGAATTTTGCATTAAGGGGTAGTGTTAGTCCATAAATAGAAGGATGTGAGAAGGAGGGAACTAATTTTCGAAAATTAAGTGAAAAATTTTGAAAACATTTTTGAAAAACATTACTTAATTTTCGAAAATGAAGATGGAAAATAAATCAAGTGATTTTTGAAAAAGATTTTGAAATTAGAAATCAGAAAGATTTGATTGAAAACTATTTTGAAAAAGATGTGGTTAAGAAGATATGATTGATTAAAAAAAATGTGATTGAGAAGATATGATTTGAAAACATTTTTAAAAAAGATTTTGATTTGAAAATTAAAAACTTGACTAACAAGAAAAGATATGATTCAATCATTAAACCTTTCTCAACAGAAAAGGCAACATACTTGAAATGTTGAATCAAATCATTAATTGATAGTAAGTATCCTTGAAAAAGGAAAGAAGTTAATTTTTGAAAAAGATTTGATTGAAAAATTGATTTGAAAAAGATTTGATTTTGAAAAGATGTTGAAAACTAAAAAAAATTTGATTTGAAAACAAAATCTTCCCTTCTAGCCATCCTGGCGTTAAACGCCCAGAATGGTGCACATTCTGGCGTTTAACGCCCAAAATGCTACCCTTTTGGGCGTTAAACGCCCAACCAGGTACCCTGGCTGGCGTTTAAACGCCAGTCTGTCCTTCTTCACTGGGCGTTTTGAACGCCCAGCTTTTTCTGTGCAATTCCTCTGCTGTATGTTCTGAATCTTCAATTCTCTGTATTATTGACTTGAAAAGACACAAATTAAAAATATTTTTGGATTTTTGATAATAAGGACAAACCAAAATGCAAACAAGAATCAAACAACAATGCATGCAAGACACCAAACTTAGCAGTTTGTATACTACTGACACTAACAAAATGAGAATGCAAATGAGACACACAAAACACTCAAGTCAATAGAATTCAAAGATCAGAGCAAGCAAATCATCAAGAACATCTTGAAGATCACCAAGATACATGAATGAATGCATGCAATTGACACCAAACTTAAGATGAGACACTAAACTCAAACAAGAAAATTTTTTTGGATTTTGTGATTTTGTAAAATTTTTTGTGTTTTTCGAAAATTAAATGGAAAAAGATATCAAAATTCTTAATGAGAATTCCAGGAATCAGTGCAATGCTAGTCTAAGACTCCGGTCCAGGAATTAGACATGGCTTCACAGCCAGCCAAGCTTTCAAAGAAAGCTTCGGTCCAAAACACTAGACATGGCCAAAGGCCAGCCAAGCCTTAGCAGATCACTGCTCCAAAAGCAAGATTGATAAGAAATCAACAAGCTCTTGTGGTGATAAGTTGAAACCTCGGTCCAATGAAATTAGACATGGATTCTCAGCCAGCCAGATTTCAACAAATCATCATGAAACTCTAGAATTCATCTTCAAGAATTTCGAAAAAATAAATACCTAATCTAAGCAACAAGATGAACCGTCAGTTGTCCAGCCTGAACAATCCCCGGCAATAACACCAAAAACTTGATGTTGCTGCCGGATCTTGGCACTGATGTTACCAAAAGCTTGCTCAAAACTTGAACAATCCCCGGCAACGGCGCCAAAAACTTGGTGCACGAAATTGTGAACAATACTTTTTCACAACTCTCATAATCCCCGGTAATGGCTCCAAAAACGTGGTAGCTCAATACCATGGCATTACACAACTTCGCACAACTAACCAGCAAGTGCACTGGGTCGTCCAAGTAATAAACCTTACGTGAGTAAGGGTCGATCCCACGGAGATTGTTAGTATTGAAGCAAGCTATGGTCATCTTGTAAATCTTAGTCAGGCAAACTCAATTGTATATGGTGATGAACGAAAATAACATAAAGGTGAAGATAGAGATACTTATGTAATTCATTGGTAGGAACTTCAGATAAGCGCATGAAGATGCCTTCCCTTCCGTCTCTCTGCTTTCCTACTGCCTTCATCCAATCCTTCTTACTCCCTTCCATGGCAAGCTTAAACAAGGGTTTCACCGTTGTCAGTGGCTACCTCCCATCCTCTCAGTGAAAGCGATTTGCATATGCTCTGTCACAGCATAGCGGAATTCATCTGTCGGTTCACAATCAGGCCTGAATAGAATCCAGTGATTCTTTTGCGTCTGTCACTAACACCCCGCCCTCAGGAGTTTGAAGCACATCACAGTCATTCAGTCATTGAATCCTACTCAGAATACCACAGACAAGGTTAGACCTTCCGGATTCTCTTGAATGCCGCCATCAGTTCTCGCCTATACCACGAAGACTCTGATCTCACGGAATGGTTGGCTCGTTTGTCAGGCGAGCACTCGGTTGTCAGGCGATCAATCATGCATCGTGCAATTAGGAATCCAAGAGATATTCACTAGAGCCTTGATCGCTTGTAGAACAAGAATGGTTGTCAGTCACCTTGCTCATGGGTGAGAATGATGATGAGTGTCACGGATCATCACATTCATCAAGTTGAAGAACAAGTGATATCTTAGAACAAGAACAAGCGGAATTGAATAGAAGAATAATAGTAATTGCATTAATACTCGAGGTACAGCAGAGCTCCACACCTTAATCTATGGTGTGTAGAAACTCCACCGTTGAAAATACATAAGCATGAGGTCTAGGCATGGCCGAATGGCCAGCCTCCCAATGATCTAAGAACTAAAATGTCCAAAGATGATCTAGAGATCTAAAGTGATCAAAAGATTTTCAATACAATAGTCAAAGGTCCTACTTATAGAAAACTAGTAGCCTAAGGTGTACAGAAATGAGTAAAAGACATAAAAATCCACTTCCGGGCCCACTTGGTGTGTGCTTAGGCTGAGCAATGAAGCATTTTTCGTGCAGAGACTCTTCTTGGAGTTAAACGCCAGCTTTCATGCCAGTTTGGGCGTTTAACTCCCATTTGGGTGCCAGTTCCAGCGTTTAACGTTGGGATTTCTTGAGGTGACTTTGAACGCCGGTTTGGGCCATCAAATCTTGGGCAAAGTATGGACTATCATATATTGCTGGAAAGCCCAAGATGTCTACTTTCCAACGCCATTAAGAGCGCGCCAATTGGGCTTCTGTAGCTCCAGAAAATCTACTTCGAGTGCAGGGAGGTCAGAATCCAACAGCATCTGCAGTCCTTTTTGGTCTCAGAATCAGATTTTTGCTCAGGTCCCTCAATTTCAGCCAGAAAATACCTGAAATCACAGAAAAACACACAAACTCATAGTAAAGTCCAGAAAAGTGAATTTTAACTAAAA